>NW_027069971.1:33951-126702 GCF_002906115.3 Quercus suber
ACAAAAGCTGTTTGGCAAGGGGAGACAATTTGCTCCAGTAGAGGTCTAATTCTTCCCACCAGAATCTTAGACACTATCTTATATACTGAGTTACACAGGCTTATAGGACGATAGCTCCCGATGGTTTCAGGTCCTTGGTTCTTTGGAATTAGCACAATGTTTGTATTGTTCAAGTACTCCGGGATCTTCTTATCCCTAAAAACAGCATGCACCTCTTCCCTGACCGATCTTCCCACCACAAGCCAGAATCTTTGGAAAAACCCAGCATGTAACCCATCCGGACCTGGGGCTTTAAAGGCTTTCAAAGACCAGAGAGCGGCTCTAATTTCCTCATCTGTCACCATATGGCTAATACTGTTCTTCTCATCACAAGAGAGCTTAGGTTGCCATTGTAAACTGTAGTTGAAGTCCCAAGTAACTGCCTCTTGAGATGTAGAATAGATATTGATAAAACTATCCCTAATATAATTTGCCACCTCTTGCTCTTCTGACACCCATTCCCCCGCCTCATTCTTAATAGCAGTGATCAAATTACGCTTCCTACGAGCCAGTGCAGAAACATGATAAAAGGAAGTATTTCTATCTCCCAAAATCATCCAATTAATTCTGGATTTAAGAGCCCACAGATCCCTTTCTTGTTCTAGCACATCATCCAACTCCTTAATTAACTGATTTTCCAATGCTACTAGAGAGGTAGATGGCTGGTTCGCCAAAGCCCTTTGAACCCCATCAAGCCGCGCCACTACCCTTTTCTTCTTATGGAAAATATTCCCGAACTGGTTCTTATTCCATAAACTGGCCTGCTTGGTAAACATCTCAACTGCTTCAAGAAGCTTCCTAGGATGCTGCCAAGCTTGTTTAACCACATCAGGAAAGGAAGGATCCGACAACCAAAAAGATTGGAATCTAAAAGGCCTCGTAAGGTGCAGCTGTCTACTAGGATTCGTCTCCATCAAAACTGGACAGTGATCCGAGTGACACCTAGTCAAGTGCGACACCTTAGCCTCTGGGTACAAAAGACACCAACTAGGATTCATAAAAAATCTGTCAATTCTCTCTTGAATAAGACTACTAATCTCCCTTCTATTCGTCCACGTGTATCTCGGCCCACTGAACCCCATATCCACCATATTACATTTATCCAGGCAATCCTTCAAAAGAAACGATCTATTTATACTAACTGGTCTTCCCCCAAATTTATCACCCTCTGCAAAGGGGTTCATTAAAATCTCCCGCTATAATCCAAGGCTTACTATGCAACTCCGCAACTCTCATAAGATTATCCCACAACACCTGCCTTTCCACAAACCTAGGACTAGCATACACAACAGACAAAATCCAAGAAAGGTTAGAATGTAATACCTTTACTTCGGCATGGATTTCTTGCTCCGTACTCGCTAGCTTCACAACCTCCACTCTAGCTGAATTCCAAAGAAGCCAAATGCCACCCGCGAAACCCATCGTCTCTACGATAATAGCCTCATCGAAAGGAAGGCGATCAGTAATCTCTTTTGCTCTATCACCCCCAACCCGAGTTTCCATAACAACCAAAATGTCAGGATTATGTGTCCTAACCAACTGCCTAATATGCCTCTGAAAATTGGGCTTCAGAGCGCCTCTGCAATTCCACATTATAATATTCATTATTAAAAGACTACAAAATTCAAACCCGTCAAACAGAGCGATCACAAACTCCGCTTCCCTTTCCAAATTCCAAACCATCCATGCCATCCTCTCCCATGCACTTCCCATCTCTGGCCACAGATTCGTCGGCAGCTTCAACATAACCCGAATCAACTCCATCGCGCCGGCCAGGTTGTTGTTCTCTAATATGATTTTGATCACACAATCTCCCATCGATGAGGCTGCCATCACCGCTCACCTTGCTTCGCCCTTCACTAGTGCTTGCTGTACAACCTCCAGCCTTACACTGGTCACCGTCCCTGGACTGATCTTCCTTCCTGCTCGCACCATCACCCAGTCGGCCAAACCCAGCCTTTAAACACCCAGAACCCTCATCGGCCTGAGCTTGAAGCCCCAGCTCGCCTCGGCTGCTTGCTGCAAACTGGAACAACTCCCCGGACCCTTGACCATCACCGTTCTGCCCTGGCGCAACCCACCCCGAATTTATGTGGGTATCTTTCCTGCTCTCTTCTCCTACTTCTGACTTTGACACCCACTTAGGAGCCCTATTTCTTGCCAACTCTTTTTTCCCCTTCACCGAAGAGCTGAGTCGGGCCTCATTAAGAATCCCTCCCCTCTTGTGACCAGCAAAAGGTTCTCGGCCCACAACGAAAGGCCCATTGGCCTCTACCCCCTTTATACCTTCAGGCCCACTCCCAATGTCCCCTTTCGGCTCAACCCTGTTGGCCTCTCTATTCCAGCCCACACTAGATAAATTAGTACCAAGCCTTTCTTCCTCCTGCTGTCTACCCGAACACAACCCCAAATCAGGAGGTCCCTCCAACCCCGTGGCATTCCTTATCCTTCTTTGTCCAGATTTCCTACGTGTCACCATCATCCACGCCCCGTACGAATCATTGCTCATGACCACTCCACTACCATCTGACACATCCGTCCCAACCGTAGTACTATCTGTGGCATGCATTGCGTGAGGGCTAACGGCATGGTGATATATATCTCTATGTCACTTGCATTTTTTCTGTCATTTTATTCTATCTATGTCATTTAAAAAGATATGGAAAGACAAAATATATATATATATATATCAATTTATTTTATCATCTGTAAGGAGGAAAATGAGAAACGTCATTAAGGTCCTCCTCAATCCTTATTGCCATTCAAAGTGTGGCACAATTCTCAAATTGCGAAAATGTCAAAGTACTAGACTGGCCCATAAAGCCTGTTATGCAATAATCCTGGGTTCATGCACTCACAGATTCCTATCCATAAGGAAATCCGTTCCAAAAACTAAAAGGCCTGGGCCCAATCCTAGTAATAGCCAGACCACTCTGCAGTCTCATTTGTAAGGAGGTACACTGATGGGGCAGCTCCTCTAGTTCGTGAGGAATTCAGAATAGTTGGGGTTATTGACAATTGCAGCCAATGGTCAAGGAGGGTATTTGATAGCGACTGTCTATAGCGATTGCAATTAAAATCTGAACTGTGGAGACCTGTCTTTGTTGACCCAATAAGATGATAAGAATCACCAATCTGCTTTAACACCTCAGTTTCGTATAACTCCATGGGAAGACCATGGAGACGAACCCACACAGCAATGGAATTAACGTTAGCAGTCGCTGGTTTGAAAAGAGGTTCCCATGGCCTAATGGCGAGAAAATGTCCACCAATGAACCATGGCCCTTTTTCAAGCACTGCATTTAAATCTTCCTTCAGAGCAAAACGGACTGAGAAGAATCCGTGTCCTAATCTCACCAAATCAATCCTCCCCGATGGTTTCCAAAGCAAGTTTAGTTTGTTTTGGAGAAAATTAAAACCCACTGCCTTACCAAAAGGTTTGATAATTAACGTTAAAGCCCACGGACTCCTAATCCTCATTTTGGTTTCCTTGGACAGTTTCACCACTGCTAAACCTTCCCGAAGGTCCAGCACTTCATCATCTGATTCGGCTTCTTCCTCCATAACATCAGTAAAATCAAAAGCCTTGGCGAACGCACCTGGAATTTCTCCCATAAGCTTATCCTTAAAAGACCTCTTAGGCAACCCCCATGCTTCCTGATGCCCACGGGATGAACCACCTTCACTATTTCCAACTTTGAACCCAGCGTGGTGAACATCCTTAACCTTTTTTTTACTACGTGAAATCTCAGCCTCTTCTTCCCTAGAGAGCACACGATGTTTGGGACGCTCCATTATTGGCGTACTCATTTTTTTTATATTCTCTTTTCCCCAATCTCCTATGCCAAATATTGGCTATGACAGATAAATGCTTACGAAAGGATAGAAGGGGTTCTACAAGCAAAACAAGAAACAGAGAAGGTCAAGTTCAATTTGCCTTCTCTATGCCAGTATACCCCTGAACTGAAGTAAAGAAATCATGAGGTAGAAGCATTTTAGGTTGGTATGGAGATGGCTCTGGTAAGGGATAGCAGGCTGTAGAATAAACAAATTAAATAAATACTCCTTGGCCAATTTTCAGGTAAGTCATAGTAATGAAAAGTAGGGCAAAGAAGCTTATAGTTTAACTAGTACTTAAACATCCAAGATTCAAATTCCTTATTTCCAACTATGGAATGATAAAAAATAAATAAATAAATAAATAAAGGCTAAAGTGCAAAATTCACCCTTTCTATTTCACCAAAATTCATTTTAGTCCTCTAACTTCTAAATTTATTCAATTAAGACTTTTCCATCAACTTTTGTTATATGTTGTGGTTAATTTTTCAATTTTTAAATTTTTCTTCAAATTTTTTAAATTTAAAAAAATTCAATTAATGATTGAAAAATATTTTCCAATTTTTTTTTTTTTCCAAAAAAATTTAACAAACTGAAGAAACTTTGAGACTAGGTTTTGCATTTTGGCCAAAAATAAATAAATAATTTCTTCACACTCACAAAAAGGGACATGAGAAGTTAAGAACATAAAATACCAGCTAACTTTGGCTTTGGTGCAACTCCCCAAAATAACTAAAGCTATAATAATATTTTTTTTTTATTGGTCAGGGGACAAAATTAAGTTGACACCAATGACTTTCCCCACAATGTGCGGGTTCTACCAGTAACAGAGGTAGAAGCATTTTAGAAAATGGGTTGGAGATGGCTCTGACAAGGACGGTTTCTAATGGCTACAGATTCAGTAATTGAATGTAGCAGGCAGTAGAATAAACAAATGTCTTTGGTTGATTTTCATGCAGGTCATGTTGATGAATGTAATGCTCCGATAGCCATACCACATATGGTTGATGAAATAATTTCTTCACAACTACGAAAAACCTCCATATGAACATTCTAGCTAACTTTGGTTTGGTGTAACTTCCCAAATAAATAAAGCTAATAATTGAATCTACTGCTCCGAGGACAAAATTAACACCCATGACTTTGCACATGGTATCCTTCAATTGATTTATTGAAAAGATCACATTTGGTTCTTCACTCTTTGGGTCAGGCTACCCTTTTGAGTCGAAAGTCCAAACCATTCAAAAAAAAAAAAAAAAAAAAAAAAAAAAAAAAAAAAAGGAACTAAATTGGACAGAATGCATGTATTAACTCAAACCAACAAGTAGGAAAAACAAACATGTGCTCAACCAACGAATGGAATTCTCTACTCAACTACTTCTTTTGGTGAAACTTTAACATTGCTGGACAAGAAGTTCTATCAGCAGCATCATTCAAATCCTTAAGCATACCAAAACACCATTGTTGAACCTCATTCACAAGTTTAAGATCTCTTTTAAGAGTCGTTGTCATTAAAAGGAGTTTTGAGCATTGCGAAAGCCAAACTTTCTTGTATGACTCTTATATATAGACATGCAAAACACTTCATCCTGAGCATATGATTTCTGCATTTGATGATGCACGTCGAAATCGTGTGACCTCTTTCAATATCTTGAATCCTGTGGAGACCTCTCTCCTTAGCTGAATACGCATTGTCTCAAGCAAGGGTGATTTGACTAACAGAAGCTTGGCAAACGCCATTACAGGCTTTGAGTCATCGAAAGTTAGCATCTCCACATCTCGAAGACTCGAAGTTTCTTCAAAGAGATATCTGAGAAGTGTTGGGCTTCCAAAAACTCAACAACAGCATTTACATCAGCAGTAGCACCATAATACAGCTAAAAATAAGCAAATAAAAATTCCAGATCAAATCTAAACCCCTTATAAATGTATATTTAAAGCACAAAAGATAATACTAATCTTCATACCAACCTCAACTTTAAGTTTTTGCAAGTTGGGGGAACTTCTAATCAAGCAAAGTGCACAGGAGACCTCTCACGGAGACCCAAAACATATTTCAGAAATCACGAGTTTTTAGGAATTCAAGTGTAGCTGGAAGCCTATCTGGTATATTGCCTGCAGCAAAACTCTAAAACGAAACACCCCCAGAAAATGACTTATTAAAGTATTTTTTTACTAAATAATGTACAAAACAAAGGCCACAAATTTATCTTACCATCAGAAGATTATAACCCACAATTAGATCCTCTATAACAGGTAGGCAACAAAAAACCTTGATCATATCAGCAGGTTGAATTTCTCCAGGTTTTGGCACGATGTCGATGTCCTCAGTTGCCTCAAACGTAATCGATGCAAGAACTGGGGTATTTTTGAAACGTATAGACATAACAAAGCCTCCAAAATAAAAAGAACTTGAGATTAGGGGCATCAATGTCAAGGTTATCAGTATTGGTGCAGTTTTCTAATGTCAAGTGTTCAAGCACAAGCAATGGGCATTTGGGGATAAAATTTTCAAAAATGTTCATAGCAAAGTCTACTTCCCGAAACTCAAGGGTGATAAGCCTATTAAATCCGTTAAAAGTAGTTTTTTGGACTAAACAGACAATAACGCAGGTGCAAATGTCTAAGTTGCAGACATGAAAAGAGAAATGAAGATAATTTGTGGTCTTCACCCCTTGAAATCCAAAGGGTAAAATCCTGGATATCGTTCCTGGAAAGGAAAGATATTAAATGATTGATCTTGAGACAGCTTTCCAATTCAGGAATAGATAGAGTTAATTTATGAATTGTGTTGGGAAATTTAGACCCCGATTGAAAGAATTAATAAGTTTTAAATCCAAGTTGTTAATTAGATTTATTATGAATCAAACTTGTTAAAACAAACAAACATCAATATCATGTCAAAATCATACAACAGAAAAATAAATAAGACAAGATATGATAACTTAGGAAAACCAATGAAACAAACTAGTTTCACAGTAAAAAAAACCTGAGGAGAAACCTTCCCGAAAAGCAATCCACTATAGTAAAGAGAAGTTTCAGATCTAGTACAAAACCTTTGTCCCTAGACTCTACAATCCCCGTAGATGAACTCACAGCAGAAACCTTCTACTGTTTCAGAATCTCTAAACTCTTCAATATATGAACGCCACCCTTTGATGATGCACGAATCCCAATATGTGACTAACCAATTACGCGAATCCTAGTATGCGACTTCAATCACCAACTAGAAGAAAATGTTGGTTGCAAAGTTCTTTACTTCATCAACAATGAAGATCAATAAGCACTTGGTTACAAAACCTTAAGACGCAAAATATGCAGTAGCTTCTTTCAGAGAGAATAAGGCATCGGTCACCTTTTGAATATGTTCTCTTTTTTATTCTCATGTGTAACGGCCTCTAAAATAAACCTTATATAGGTCTAGGGCTGTAAGAAAAGAAACCCTACACAAATACATAAACCTGACCCAAAAATCAGATCTGAAAAATCTGATTTTCCGTAACCTAGATAAATAGCAGGTGTCGAGTTTTAAACTTCAACAGATACAGCTATCGAGGAGGTGTCGAGCAGCTATCGAGGAGACAGAAGATTTCTCGATCGATCCACCAGCTGTCGAGAAGCTATCGAGATTGCGATAACAATCAACTGAAGAGCTCGATAGATAGCTAGCTGTCGAGAGGTGTCGAACAGCTGTCAAGCTATCTATTCAGCTTTAATGAACAGCATTTCTTCATTTGTTTCTTGGTCCAATCTTGATGGTTTTAATACTAGACTTGAACAACATGTTTCTTGAAGTATTAAACACATCCTAGATCTACCCAATTATAAGTAAAGTGTGTTCCGTCAAACACACATTATTTTAGGCAATAATGTGTACTGTTGACACACTTTAAAGCTTACATGGCTAATAAAATAATAATAATTTTTTTTAATTGACATTAAAACTATGACCTTAGCATTTAATTAAAAATCCAAATAACAAAAATAAATAAAATAAATAAAATGAATAAAAAATAAAATTCTCATTTCCTTATCTTTAAGGTTCTTTAGAAACTAAAAACACCAACGTTATGAAGAAAATTTCTCTGTCAATTTTATCTGTATTGTGGAAAACGGCAGCTCTAGAGTTCAGCTCTTCACTCATCAAGAGCTTATACCCAGACTTCACCGAATACAATCCATCCAAGGTGCCACACCAGCAGAGCCTATCATCAACGCCAGAAATACTCAAGGGAATAGCTTTAATTAATTTGGCTTTATGCTCAGAGAAATTGTTAACAATTGCATCCTCAATCCAGCTGCTGTTATCCTTGTCTATCAAGATTGAAACTTGAGCATCAGAGCCGAAGAAAGAAGGGGGAGATTGAATTTTCTGATACTGCGGATCAGGAAGCCACTTGTCACTATAGATAAGAATCTTTTCTCCATTTCCCACACGCCATTGGGATCCTTTTTTTTATCAGCTCTCTGCTTTTAAGAATACTCTTCCAAGCAAAGGAGCCTTTATCCTCCTTTGCGTCAAAGATAGAACCATCAGGGAAGAATTTCGCTTTGAAGAATCTATGGAAGAGCGAGGACTTATTCTCAAGAAGCCGCCACACTTGCTTTGCCAACATTGAATCATTAAATTTCTGGAGATCCTTAAATCCCATGCCACCCATGTCTTTTGGAAGGCAAAGAGTGCTCCATTTTGACCAATGAATCTTCCTTTGGTTTCCACGATGTCCCCACCAGAATTTCCGGACTAATTGCTCGATGTCATTGCAAAGAGTGATGGGGAGTTTGAAGCAACTCATGGCGAAGGTTGGTATTGCCTGCACCACCGCTTTTAGCAACACCTCCCGACCCGCTTGGGAGAGGATCTGCTCTTTCCAACCACAAAGCTTGGCCCAAACACGCTCCTTGATAAACCGAAGGCTAGCCATTTTATTTCTACCCACTAGAGTAGGGAGACCGAGATATTTTTCGTACTGCTTGATCTCTTGGACTCCGAGTAAACTAGTAATCTGCTCTATAGACTGTATTGGAGTAGACTTGCTAAAAAAGAGAGATGTTTTAGACAAATTTAGCTGTTGGCCAGAGGCTCTTTCGTAATTGCCTAAAATATCTTGAATCTGACGGCATTCAGCAGTTGAGGATCTACAGAACAATAGACTGTCGTCAGCAAAAAAGAGGTGAGTAAGCCGTGGACCCCTTTTGCAAATGGACACCCCATGAATTTGGCCGGCTTCCGCAGCATGGTGAAGGAGGCAATGGAGACCCTCAGTGCAAAAAAGGAAGAGGTAGGGGGAGAGTGGGTCTCCCTGACGGATGCCCCTTGTGGGCTGGACAATAGGCGAGGGCTCGCCGTTAATAAGGATCGAATAACTGACTGTAGAAATGCACTCCATCATTAAGGCCACCCATCGATCATCAAAACTCATGCCCTTCATAATTAGCTCCAAAAACTTCCATTTGACCCGGTCGTAGGCCTTGCTCATATCTAACTTCAAGGCCATGAAACCAGATTTACCCGACTGATGGTGCTTCATGAAATGCAGAGTTTCAAAGGCCATCAATATGTTATCTGTGATTACTCGACCCGCCTGGAAGGCACTTTGGTTTTCTGAAATAATTGATGGCAGCAGACCCTTAAGTCTATTAGCAAGAACCTTCGACACCAATTTATAAACCACACTGCATAAGCTAATAGGACGGAATTTTGAAATTCTTTCTGGGGATTTAATTTTTGGGATTAAAGCAATATGCGTGAGGTTTATTTCTTTCGGAATCCTACAATTACGTAAACAATCCAAAACGGTAGAGTAGACATCATCCCCCACAGTATTCCAAAAAGATTGATAAAAGATCGGGGGCATACCGTCGGGGCCTGGGGCAGTAATGGCTTTCATCTTACTTAAGGCTACCTCCACTTCTTCCCGGTTGAACTCTCTGAGGAGCATCGCATTCATAGAGTCAGTTACTGTAGGCTGTATCTTTTCTAGGATGTCAGAGAAATTCGATGGAGAGGAGGTGGAGAAGAGGGACTGGAAGTACCCAACTGCAATGTCCTTAATTTGAGATTCCTCAGTGCACCAAACATTATGGGAATCCAATAGACCAGAGAGCCTATTCCTCCGATATCGTTGAGAAGCCTTACTGTGGAAATAAGAAGTATTTCTGTCACCACATTTTAAAAAGAGAGCGCGCGACCTCTGCTGCCACATTAAGTTTTCTTTATCAAGAATGCCATTTACTTCCAATTGAAGACATTTAACCAATAATATATCCCCCCCCCCTAGCAGCAGCCATTTCGGCTTTTGCCAAAAGTTTTTTCTTCTCTTCTAGTAATTTTCTAATACTGCCAAAAGAATTCTTGCTCCACTCAGTGAGTTTTACACCACAGGATTTAACTTTCCCAGCCACCTCAGGCATAGTAGCCTCAACAATTGGGGGACCCCAAGCACTGATTACAGTGTCACTACAACCCCTATCCCGCAGCCACATTTGTTCAAATTTAAATGTACGATTTGGGTTAGGAGTAATACCTTCAGGCTTAACGAGAATGGCTAGGTGGTCCAATGAGTAGCTTTGAAGGTGTTGTACTTTGGAGCCCGGATTTTTGGAGAGCCAAAGGTTGTTTGCTACTGCTCTGTCAAGGCGTTCAAGCACATAACCACCATGCCGGCGGCCTTTCCAGGTGAACTTCTTCCCCACGAAACCCAAATCCTTTAAGCCGAGCTCATCCAAGACATCCCGAAAATCTTTCATTTGAGATTCCCTTCTAGGACCCATACCACATTTCTCATGGGACCACATTATTTCGTTGAAATCCCCAGCGCACAACCAAGGCAAAGAGGGATCTGCACGAAGATGACGAAGGAGAGCCCAAGTATCACCTTTTTTAGCGGAGTCAGCAAACCCATAGATGCAGGTAAGACGCCACAAACTATCCTGAGAACCTCCAACCATCGCATCGATGTGGTTCGGCGATGAGGAGGAAACTAATATCTTCACCGAGTTCTTCCAAAACAAAGCCAAGCAACCCAGTCTATTGGCTTGCGGAGTGACCCAATTATGATCAAAACCCAATTCTGAGCATAAATTTATCAGCCTAGCTTCACCCGCCCACGACTCGGCTAGGAAGAGGGCAGCGGGATCTTTTGCCCGAATAAAACCTTCGAGCTCGTGAACAGTGCGTCGGTTCCCAAGCCCACTCACGTTCCAAAATAAGAGACTCATCTTGCTCGGCGGGGCTGCTGACCAGCCGCCGCCGTTTTGGAAGAAGATGAGAGGGAGTCATCATCTGAGGTTGTTCTGCGTTTCCGAGGGTTAGTGTCTACTAAATTTGGTAAAGGGCCTCTTTTACCTAAGGAGGTCTCAAGGGGCTCATCAGTAGACAAGAAGTTGGGCCGTTGAATCCGGGCCCATTTACTTGCATTATCCGCTTCTGAAGAGACATGGGCCAGGGAGATATTGGTTATATCATTGAGTGGGCCTGCTTTCGTGGACTCTGTGGGAATTAGTGAATGGGGAAATTCTGTGGGAATTAAGTCAATGTTTGGCCCAATCGGGTGGGATGAGGTTTGAACCTGGTGGGAAATCTTCGAGCTCAGTTGCGCGGGATCCACTCTGTCAAAGCATTGAATATCCCTGTCAATCTCTGCAACTATTTGATCAAATGGAATGGGTTGCTTAGACTTCATCGGGGGCACCAAAAGGAGAGGCTCCGAAGAGACTGTAGTAGGGTCTGTCACATCCGCAGAGTTGTCAAGAGCCCGGTTCCCAAATTGAGTTTGATTTTTTGGCGGTAGATTTTGGGTAGGTTCACCTGTCATCGCCGGTTGGGACTTCTGGGGTTTGTGTTGAGCTTCTGGTTGGTTGAGACTGTGTTTACGGGCTTTTTTATGGGCATAAAAGCCAGGGACGGAGAGGAAGCCCTTCTTAGAGACCGTAAAGGGGGCTGCTCTTAACCAGGGACCAAAGTGTTAGTTTTCTTTGCTTAATGATCCTTCGCTCTCTATCCATTTTTCGCAGTCCTTATCAGAGTGAGTGAGGCATCCGCACCAATAACAAACATTTGGGAGGCATTCATATTTAAACGAGACCCAGTGGACCTCGTCGTTGTCTAGAGTGATCAGACGACCGCGACACAGGGGAAGGGAAATGTTAAGGGCTACTCTTACCCGGATGAAGCTGCCACCATCACGCTCATTTGGGTTTTCAGTTTGGATAACATCTCCCATTACATCGCAGATTTGCTCAGCCACAACTTTGTTCCTGAAGCGCAGAGGAATATCATGGACTTGTACCCAAAAGGTCACTGTGTTCAGATTCGAGCTAACCACCGTTGCTGTGTTATCAAATCTTGAAACCACCATGATGTGCTTATCAAAGCACCAAGGCTCTGCAGCTAGGATTCTATCGACATCTTCTTTGTAATCAAAGGAGAAAAGTATCAAATGTTCTCCAATGAATTTCATTCTGAAACCAGTTTTTGTTCTCCACAGGGGGTTGAAGGTATTAGCAATGGCATCCAGATTGAGCGGACGTTTTGTTAGGAAGCGAGCCACCAAGGAGAATTCCGTGATAGCTTGATCTGGTTTCAATGCTAGGCCTGGGCCTTCCTTTGCGGAGAGGGAGGGGGATTTCCATTGGTTTGATAAATCATCCATTTAGGATCTAGAGTGGGGAAAGAGATGAGAGGGAGGAAGAGTGTTTCCCAATAAGTCCCGAAAAAATAACCCAACTAGCCTGTGAATAACAGTGTTATTCACAGGGACAGAACTCCTCAAAGAAGGAACAGCAATGCTACGAGACAGAGAAGGCTACAGAGAGAACCTTGCTGTCACGAGCAACCCTCATTAGTAACACCTATTTCCTGCCTCTTGTACTTTGCTAAGTTTGATGTTGAAATAAGCTTTATTCTGAATTAATACATTATGGGTATATAGAAACAGGCATATAAGAATATTTGGGTTCAGGCTTACTACTTATGCCCTTCATATAACAGTATCATGAAATAATGTTTGTAGATATTGATTTAAAGGTGATTGCTTTTGCTTTCTCTTTAAAAAAATTTCAGTGCATTGGGAGATATCTTGAACCTACTTATTCATTTCTTATTTAGTTTCTTTACTTTTTTTTTCTCAATGGATTTTCTTGCCTCATTTTTTTTTTTTTTAAGTTCATTAATTGATGTATTATATGATTATACCATTAGTTGAGTTATGATGCTAGCAATTTATTCTGTTTATATTCTATTATTGTATTTATGAACTACATGAGTTATGATGCTAGCAATTTGCTGCTATGGAACTCATTTGACTAAAGCAAATAAAATTTTAGCTGATAACAATTTTTCCTTTTCATGTTTCCCTTTTTAGGTGTATCTCTTGAACCTATTTGGTTGCATATTAATTGGAAAGGTTCATAGTTTGTATAATATTGCATTCATAAATCCAACATATCGGATGAGGCTTTAGAAAAATTGGAGTAATCACTGTAATGGATGGGCAAATTCATGAAATGGGCCCATTTTAATTCTTTTGATGTAAGGGTTTTTTTTTTTTTTTTTTTTTTTAAAAAAAAAAAAAAAAAAAAAAAAAAAAAATGTAAGTTATGTAAGCTTTTTGTTGTAAAATTGGTAATACCTTTAGCATTTTCCAAATGTTCTTATGTTTCGATGCTTTGATTGAGGAATTTCATTTTGTGTGCTAATATTTTGCATGGGAAATTATAGGTGAGACATCATCAATAATTTGAAGCATAATAGAAAAGATTATACATGGGGGAATATTACTATAAAACTGGTAGAAGCATATGGTGGATTAATGTCATGCTTCTATTTTGAAGCAAATAAAAAGAAGATGTGCTTAATAGGTTGGGTTTGAGGATAACAATTTTTTTTTTTAGAAGGGTAAAGATTGTTGAGGGATTGAGATAGTATCAAAAACTACATGTGTGTTCCAAGATTATTTCATAATTATAAGAAAAACTGATTTTATTTGCGTCTACATAATTTCAAAATCAGATAATTATGATATAATTTTGTCTCTGTTTTGATGAAATAACTTAAATTGATGTATCTCACTATAGGTGCTAGACAACCATCTTCACATGGACATGAAGTTAGTATTGTCATTGTAGTTCTATCATGTTTGACACTTTGTAGCTGTTGGATTAACATTTTGTGAGCTTGGATGGTTGTTTATGTCGTAATCTAATGTTAAAAAATTTAGAAGAATTACCCTACATTACATTTTTATCTTAGCATTAAAATTAGATTTTCAAATTCTAATTTAGATCACTAGCTTCAGAGAATACATCTGAATTAATTCTATCTTCACACCAAATTTCTTGAATCAGTTTTTTTCAAGGATGAAGTTCTAAATTCTTCCATTCAAATGAAATCAAATTACTTTTTTAGATAAGCAAAATGAAAGCTAATGTCTGAATATCACCATGTAGAAGTTTGTTTCATACTACAAAGTATGTTTAAAGTGGTGAGCATAGTCGCAGGACATTTTAAAATACATAAAATAATATTTAAGCATTTTTAACAAATTTAGCACACCCACTCCTATTCTTGCCTTTATTTGACTATTTGGTCATGTCCGTGATTACATGGCATTAAAGGCTAATATAATGTTTCTGTAATTAAATTCTAATATTAGTTTATTTCAACAATTAGTCAAATTAAACTTCATGCCCAGGACGAATTATAGTACATTGTATTGCTATATTAAGCTTATTGTTTTCTAATATGTAAAATAACCCCACCCATTGCATGGGTTAAATGCTAGTATAGATAATAGCAAAGGAAGGAAGGAAACGCAAAACATGAAGAAAAAGCCTAGAGAGAATGGACTGGAAAAGACTAAAGCTGCAGATTATATGGTTTCTCGTCTCTGTCACCTCAACACTCTCAACACTAGCTCAGCCTCAAAGTTTGGGTAAAACGAAATTATTGTTTTTTCAGCAAAAAAAAAAAAAAGAGTAAAATAGTGGAGGGGGGGGGGGGGGAAGAAATTTAAAACTGATTTTAGTATGCCTTGGTGATCAGGCCGGTTTATGTGGGTCTCTAATCCTTTAACCCACCATCCAAACCCAAGTTTCAGTTTTCAAAGGATGAAGACCTATATCCAAACGACCAGGCTATTTGGATCTACTCGCTGCGCTTTAAGTCAGTCGGATTTGGTCTGTTTGATTCGGTCCCTGGCCCGCTAGATAGCCCTAATTCAACTGTTTAGGTGACATTTTGAGCAAAATTTTTTAAGGAAGAAAACTACATCTGACTACTAAACCCATGGTTTATTTGATTGCAATTTTAGCGATTCCCAACCAAAAAAAAAAAATTACATATAGGGAACTAAAAAATTACATTTCTTCAATTTTGTTGGTTTTAAAATTAGCTTAGTGGTCAGTTCATAGTTAATTTGATTTGATTGGTCAATCCATTTTGATTTTGAAAACAGTACTTATGACGTGTCTAAAAGATGAATTTTTAAGTTGGATTCTACTCATAAGTATAAAATTTGGAAATTCCTAATGGCTGCTTTTGGATATGAGAGCTTAGAAAAAGAGATGAAAAAAAAAAAAAAAAAACCAAAAATTGTTGGATTAACTTGCCTTGTATGAATCTTGTTAGGTTCTAAAGACTTAGAAACTAATGTATTTAGAGCTCTAATGTGTAATGTTGGCAAACCATGATCAAAGCAGTTGTTAGTATTGTTTAGACTTGCTCAATGTATGTGCGTTGTATGTAAAGTTGGAATCAAGTGGATGTAGAAGTATTAGTGACTTTCGGCTTGGCTTGATTGATCGAAGCTTAGACTCGATCGATCGAATATCGGACAGAATGTTTTTTTCTACAGAATTCCAACTCAGCCCTAGCTCATTAAAATGTTTAGGGTTTTATGTTTTGCCCTAGGTATATAAGGCAAACCCTAGCCACATTTTAGAGGTTACTCATATTGCTGTTTGTATGAATCTCTTGTGAGATCTGAGAGGTGCTTGCCTTCACACAAGTTTAGGATTATCAAGAAGGAGATTTCTTCAAGAGCTTGATGATCATTCAATTGCTGCCATAAGAGCTTAAAGATAGGCAAGCATGAGTGCTTGTACTTGCTGGAGAATCCAAGAAAGAAGGAGTCCGTGGTCTCGGAGCTTGCACGTGGTTATTGATGACTTGCATAATTTGGCATAATTTATCACTTCTCAACTTTAAACTTTAGTCCAATTTTATTTATTTTTGTTGATTTTAGACTTCATTATTGTTATTTAAATTTTATTGCAGATTTGAAAAAAAATGAAGATTTATTCAAATAGAAGAGACATGAAGCAACTAGAGAGAATATTGGGTTTTGGATGAATGAAGGCTGAAGGAAGATTTTTTTTTTTTTTTTTTGGCTTCAGAATTGGCATGAAAAGCGGGTCCTTCTTGGTTTTGAGGCAGGTGGTTTGACTTCATCTATTTTTTTTTTTTTTTTTTGGCTTCAGAATTGGCATGAAAAGCGGGTCCTTCTTGGTTTTGAGGCAGGTGGTTTGACTTCATCTTGACAGAGAGGCAAGCATGAATTGGAGAGATTGAGTGGGCTTTTTGGGCTACAACAAGTTTTGGGCTGGCCTTTAGAAAAGGAGGGCTGAAGAAGAAAAAAGGGGTTGAAGGTGCGTAGACTAGAAACTGAAATAGAAAAGAAAGAGGCGCTGAACCAGAAAGAAAAAGGGTCGAAACTGAAAGAAAAGAAAGGAGAAAAAAACGTTGAAACAGAGCAACGTTTTGGGCTGAAACAGAGCAAGGTTTTTGGGCTGAAGAGAGGAATGTTTTGGGCTGAAAAAAGGCAACACGCTGAACTAAAAAGCAGAAGAGAGGAATGTTTTGACGTTGGATGCACCGTGCTAGAACTCGAAACATTATTCCTTTTGATCCAGAGATTGAAAGAACTTTTAGATCACAAAGAAAGAAGAAAGTACTAGCCATGGCTGAAGGAGAACAGAATGCACAGCCACGCACCTTGAAGAATTATGTACGGCCAATTGTGAATGACAATTACTCAGGTGTAAGACGCCAGACCATTAATGCCAACAATTTTGAGCTTAAACCGGCATTGATCAGCATGGTGCTGTTAGGGTTTGTGCCCTAAAATCCAATTTATTGGCATGTCATAAATAATTAAGTTGTTTAATTATATGAGACTATTTATGAACTAATAGGACATTATCTTAGTCCATGAGATGCATAGTATGTGATTTATGTGACAAGTCACAGAAAGATATAAATCACAAGTTCTTTGTAAACTCAGAATTTTAGTTCGTAGTCGGTGATGAAATTGGGCGTTTCATCTGCGAAGACTATAAAATATCAACTAAGATGATTTGTCTTGATCATGGAAGTGGAGACTTCTAGTTGGTATGTTGATATGTTTTAAGAGTTAAGACATATTGAACTGGACCGCTGTGAGATTTATTATTCTCCTAATGACTGTTAAATGAATAATAAAGCTCATGACTTCTATTTACATCAACTCTAAATCCTGAGAGAATAATGGACCTGATCATGAGATGTAGGTTGTTTTGACATATCAGGAGTGAGATCTATAAGTTATGGTTAAAACCTCAGTATGTTGGGCAGCCGCATTTAGTGTTGATGGAACATATATTTTCAAGATGGAATTCATAATCTTTTAATGGAAATATAAAATATTCCCTTGAGATAAGTTTAATGGGTTTGGTTATTCAGAGTGTTGGGCCCAACCACTTTAGTAAAGAGTTACTAAAGTATATATTTATGGAATTGGATTTCATAAATATATTATGAATAACATAAAGGATTAAACCGGGTACTCAAGGATTAAGATGTAGTAACCTTCAAAGTGGCAGTCAATATTTATGACTTTGTATTACTACGGATATTTTTATGAAGGGGTTGTATGTATAATAAAGTCTTGGGATATAATTTATTAATAAGGCCTAGAGTGCAATTATATTCTTATAGTGATATTGAATATAATTAATGGTAACTTTGGACTTGCCAAGAGTTGACAAAAAAGCCCAAGGCCCATTGGAGCTAGAGTCTTATTTGTTTCCTTTGGTCCCATCTCAAGCCACAAACTAAAGCCCAATTGGGTAGGCCTAAAAGGCTAACCCAATTAGATAATCAGTCATTATTTAATAAGGGTTATTAAATAAAGAAACTATGAGAATAGTTTAACGTACGTATGTGGAAAAGAAAAGAAATCAGTTTTTCTCCACAAGGAGAAGAAGAAGGATTTTTCTTTGAGAGTCTGTGTACAAAAGACTGATTGAGAAACCACACATCTTGGGCACCATGTGGAATTGAGATGAAGATTAAAGGTATTCTCAAGTCAAGGTTTTGAAATTCACTGCATCAAGGTAAGCTTTCTATTCTTTATTCTAGAATTCATGGTTACATGTTTATCTTTCATGATTGAAGTAGATCTGTGGTTGTTGCTTCCACTGTGTGTTTTGTATGAGATACAAAACCAGATTTTCTAACAACTGGTATCAGAGCGGTCTTCAATATCATGCTTGTATAACATGTGATTGAGATTTAGAATTAAAAAAAAAAATCGTTTTCTTGGTGTTCTAGTTTTCTGCAATAAAATTTTCTGCATAATTTTGTTTTGGAACTGCTGTGATCATTATATGAGATATATACTGGTTCTTGTTAATCATCGTGTGGCTCATGATAATGTTGTTTAGAGATACATGGCATTGGTTCTAAAATAAAACTGAAATAAAATTCGAGTGTGAACTTTTGTTATGCACCGATTAGACATCGTTGGCAGTTGGGAGTAGTTATTGAATTTCATTCAATAACTATCAGTTGATGCTTTTAATGCATATATTGGCATGATATTTAATATATGCCGTGTCTTGCTAGTCTTTGTGATTGGAATGAATGCATTTTGCTAACGTTGATTTCTTTGAATGCGTTGATATATTATTATTTATAGTGGTTCATATGCATTCGAATTACTGATATAAGGCAGTGATATGGCCCAATTTAATTTAGGTCCTTTTAATGTTTGCATTCTTGGAATCTTGATATATTAAATTATGGCCGTGGGCATGTTGTTTCTTTGGAAAAAAATCTGTGTAAACTTCAAGGAAATTTCTTTTTCAGTTTACTGATATACATGCTACTAAGTTAATGCTAGGATAATGAAATTTATTCCTATTGAGATTAGGATTATGTTTTCAAGGTTTCTAGCATTATTAGGGTTCTTGATAATGATCTTGAAAACCTTAATATTTGATCTGTAAATCTTCGTTGATAAAGTCAAAAAGTGTTTTTGAAAGAGAACAATGAAGATGTCAAAAACGATTAGTTGTTTGTTCAAGGAAAACCGTAGAAAACTGCCTTAGAAAATTTCTGGAAATTCGAGTTTCATGAGTTTTGATTGATTGAAAATCACTTTCGATCAATCGAGTGAAACAGTGATCAGACCTTTTAATTAGGTTGATTTTCGATTGATAGTCGATCGATCGAATTTGTTTTTCGATCGATCGAGAGGCAATCGAGTATCGATCAAACAAGTCAAGTGGTCAAGTTTGAATTTTTTAATTTTTTCGATCGATCGAGAGGAACATTCGATTGATCGAAAGAAAGAAAATCAGAATTTTTTTTTTTGAAGTGTTTTCAAGTTTTTTAAGAGCAAGGTTATGTGTGATTAGATTACACATGGTTCTAACTAAAAGACCTAATGAGATCAAAGATGTTAGTTAAATAGAACTCTTGGTACTAAATCATTTTATGATTAATAGTCCTTAATTTATTTTAATTAGAGGTTTTTAATGAGATTAAAATTCTAATTAAAGTTATATAATTTCTAATTAGATTAGAATACTTTATCTAATAAATTAAGGATAAAGTTCTATATATAACTAATTTTTGATTCATTAGTGTTGAAGGAATCCTAAATAGTTTAGGACTTCCATTTTAGTTAGTGATTCTAATGAGATTAGAGTCTTTATCAAGTGCAAGGTTATTATTTGTGATGGGATCACAATTATTTAAGAAAAACCCAAATAACGAGTGGGAATGCTGAAATAGCCCTTTTGTTAAGTTTATTGTAATGTGAATAGATACCTTGTCTTGACTTTGAGTCTTGCATTCCATGCGGAGGGTATTTACTTCACTGATTACAAGGTTAAACTTTTTTGTGATTGCGCAAATGTTCGTTACACTATTGTGACGCGACATAGTTACATCACATTGAATTTAAACAATTAAACACATTTGATGTGTGGGGTTAAAATTGTGATTAGATCACAATGTTTTCAAGACAATTCACTTGTTTTAAAATTTCTAGTGGGAGAGAGATTCAAGGGTTGATTCTCACGGCCTCCATTGCTGGTTTATAGTAGTGTGATTAGGCACCTCGCCTTGGCGTATATGCCTTGCTCCCTTTGGAGGGTGTTTAATTCATGGTACTACAGATTAAACTTCTTAATGATAGATGAAGTGTGTTTTTACATTGAGAATGACCACGCTTCCGTGGAGTTACTTGGTGACTCACATTGATTCTAGGCAATGGTGTACATTAGACTAAGTGTAATGTTAACCTCCCTTCGGAGTTATGTCATTATTACTTAGAGGCTAAAGGAAAAGTAGCAAATTATTTTTGTTTGGTAAGAGTTACCATGATAGCATTAATAATGAGAATAATTCTCGTCTGATCATAGTGATTGGTATGACCTCGCTTCCGAGGAATATTAATGGCGGAATTAGGTTGTCGTTGCACCTAGTATAGTATGGTTTTCGGGTTCCATATTATATGGTTATGGATGCAAAATGATAATGTCCTAGTATTTAAGTTCATGGTCTCAAAATAGAGTTGTCATAAATTTTTTCCTCTAGCTACTATTTTAAGTGAATCATATTAACTAAGAAATAATTTTGGACATGGTGCTTAAAGGAGCTGAAGTACATATTTATCTTTTCGATTCAGCATTGTCATAATTTCCTATGCATGATGCATTGATGGAAGATAGTTTATGATAGGATCATAGTCTCCATTGAAATGCTAATATGTTACCTTGGCTTCTATCTCAATTGTGCTATAGCATGAGATGCAAGAGTTAGTACTAAACTTAGACTTTATATCAAGTCTAAATGAGATGTTTGGTATGAATCATATTGAGTGCTAAGAAAATCTTAAAGAGTTCCAATTCTATGTCATTTTATGAAAATATTTTATTTTTAAAATAAATTGGAATTCTTGGATGTAGAGATTAAATGTTAATCTCAGTTGGATATGATCCACAAGTCTTTGTTAGAATCATTTGATCAATTGAGATTATTTTGAAAATAAATTCTTTTTATATTATCTGAATTGATGAGTGAGTTCTACGCAACAGAAGACATCCTAAAAGCTAAAGCTAGGATCTATATGATTTAATTCGAATTCTTAGCCTGAACTGAAAGGTAAGGGTGATAAGAAAAGGAATTATAATACCAAACAGTTGGATAAGTTAGTTGCCCTTGTAATTGCCAAAAGGAAATTAGTCTCAAAAGTATTACAAAAAGGAAATTGTTTATGTTTTGGTAAAGCTAAGCATTGTCCATGATTGTTCTCTAGATGAGAATTTACATGTTTTACTTTTTAAAGAGAGAGTTTCCATCCTTTCGTATTGTATGTTTTGGCACTTATGTCTAGATCTTATTAATCTAAGTGTTATTCAAGATTGGTGAAAGATGGGCTTTTTTAGAACCATTATTTTTTATATTCACAACCTATGAATTCTATTTAGAGGATAATATGATCTAGGACTTCTTTTCGTAAAGGAATGAAGTTCCAATGACTTCTTTAAGTTAGTGCATACATAAAGGAGGAATAAGGCTCTTTTAATGTAGATTGTTCTAGAAGAAAAATGTCAGATTTTGTTGTAGCACAACTATAAAATACATTTTGAAACGAAATGGTTGTATTAGATACACCACAAGACATTATTCTATAGATAACTATTACACTAGTACAACATCGTAGTGGGAGGATTACCTGATAAATTTATAGTTTTGGAATAAACTTTTGTATTTATTCCACAAGGATATGAAATTGATCCTCGGTCCTATGTAAAGGCAATAGATGATATGAATATGAATTACTCATTCAAGGTTATGTGAATAGCATTAAATTCTATTTAAAGTCTAGAACTTATAGAGGCGCTTAATTGCATTAAGCCTATTGTTTTCAAATAGGTCTACAAGTAAATGAGATTGATAGATTTGAAGGTGCAAACCTTCAAAGTGAAGACTAGTGGTGAAAAGATTTATTCAAAAAGAAATGGTTCGACTATGAAAAGATTTTTTCACCAATAGTCAAGTTTGACTCTATCTAGATTCTCTTATTCATTATATTTCATTTAGATGAAATATGGCAATGGATATCAAGAAAACTTGTTTTAGTAATAATCTTGAGGAAGACATCTATATGATGTAACTAGACTTGTTCATAGTAAAGAACCAATAGAGTTTAGTATGCAAGTTGCTTAGAGTCCATTTATGGACTAAAGCAAGCATCTAAATCATAAAATATTATATTTGATCAAGCAATCAAATTATTTGATTTTGATTAAGTATTAAAAGGCCTTAAGTGTGTAGAAGCTATATAGAATAATAAATTTCTTAATGTATGTTGATGACATTCTAATCATTTAGAATGATGTAGAGTTATTGTCACCAATAGAGTTTTGGTTGTCTAGTCTAGTTTGATATAAAGTACTTAGGAAAGACTAGTCACATCCTAAGAATTAAATTTTATTATAATTCAGAAATTAGGATGTTGGGTCTATCTTAAACTGCTTAAATAGATTAGATTCTAGTCAAGTATAGCATGAAATACTTTAAGAAAGGATTCTTTCCTTTTAAGTTTAAAGTTCCTTTATAAAGGACTATGGTCCTAAGACATATAAAAGAAAGAGCATATAAGACGGTTCCTTATATCAAATCGATAGGAAGTCTTTATGCTATGCTAAATACTACGCTAAATGTCTATTTTGCGGTGGGCATAGTAAGCAAATATCAAATGAATCAAAGATCACTTATTTTAGTGGGAGCAAAGCATATACTCATATATCTTAGGAGAATGAGGGATTATATGATTTTCCACAAAAGTGAGGTTTTGATAGTTACTGGACGTACAAATACTGACTCGTAGTTTGATTGTGATTCATGACGTTGGACTTCAAGATATGTGTTCATCCTAGGTGGTGAAGATACACATCAAATGTAAGTATCATCTCATTAGAGAAGATAATTTATGCAATAAATCTGGCTGAAACTTGTTTCCAAGCCTTGCCTTAGAGTGACTGTGAATTACTCTATAGGGAGATAAATGTCGGATATGTGGTAAATGAAGGAAAATCAAAGATGAACGCAGCGGAAAATAAGTTTTAAACGGATCTACTTCATTTGATATTGATAACACGTACTAAGTAATTTCAGAATTTGAGAACAAGAGATCGTACCTTGAAGCAGTGAATTTCAAAACCAAGATTGAAGCACTTGGGAATACTTTTAATCTTCACTCCAATTCCACTAACGCTCAAGATGTGTGGTCTCTCAATTGGTAACAAAGGGATGACTAGTGAGTGACATACACTCACTTCTACACCATTACAATGATGTTTTTCTCACATTTTTATTTCTGTACGTTTTTCCCTTTGTATCTAACCAATTATCTAATTGGGCTGACTTTTTAGGCCTTTCAAATTGGGCTTAAGTGTGTGGCTTGGAGTGGGACCAAAAGGGACCAATAAGACACTAGCTCCAATGGGCTTTGGGCTTTTTCTGTCAACTCTTGACAAGCCCAAAGTTACCATTAACTATATTTAATACCACTATAAAAATATAGTTGCACTCTAGGCCTTATCAATAAATTATATCCCAAGACTTTATTATACATGCAAACCCCTTCATAAAATATTCGTAGTAATACAAAGTCATTAATGTAGACTGCCACTTTGTAAATTACTACATCTTAATCCTTGAGTATCCGGTTTAATCCTTTAATGTTATTCATCATATATTTATGAAATCCAATTCCATAAATATATACTTTAGTCTTACTAAAGTGGTTAGGCCTAACTCTCTGAATAACAAATTCATTAAACTTATCTCAAGGGAATACTTTATATCTCCGTTAAGAGACTATGAATTCCATCTTGAGAATACATGTTCCATCAACACTAAATGTGGCTACCCAACATATTGAAGTTTTGAGCATAACTTTAGATCTCACTCCTGATATATGAAAGCAACCTACACCTCATGATCAGGTCCATTATTCTCTCAGGATTAAGAGTTCATGCAAATACAAGTCGTGAGATTTATTATTCATTTGACAGTCCTTAGGAAAATAATAAATCTCACAGCGGTCCAGTTCAATATGTCTTAACTCTTAAAACATATTAACACATCAACCAGAAGTCTTCACTTCCATGATCAAGACAAATCATCGTGGTTGATATGTTATAGTCTTCGCAGATGAAATGCCCAATTTCATCACCGACTACGAATTATAATTCTGAGTTTACAAAAAACCTGTGATTTATATCTTCTGTGACTTTTCACATAAATCACATACTATGCATCTCATGGACTAAATGATAATGTCCTAATATTCATGTTACCATTATTTTAGATAATAATAAAACAAATTCATTAAACACAATATTAAGTCATACATAATGTCATACACAATGTCAAACTTAATATCATACATAGCATCATACAATAGGATTTAAGGGCACTAATCCTAACAATCTCCCACTTGCCCTAAAGACTATTGTGCACTAATCTAACTCCCATTCCCTCCAAATGTGACTCGAAAGTCCTTTGAGACAAAGCTTTAGTAAATGGATCTGCTAGATTATTTGCACTTTCAATCTTTGCTACCACCACATCTCGACGAGCAACAATATCTCGAATGATATGGTACTTTCTCTCAATGTGCTTTCCTTTCTTGTGATTCCTTGGATCTTTAGATTGTGCAACTGCTCCACTATTATCAGAAAACAATGTGATTGGAACTTGCTCCATTCTTATTACACCAAGGTCAGAAAGAAATTTCTTGAGCCATACAGCTTCCTTTGCTGCCTCACAAGCAGCAATGTATTCTGCTTCCATGGTAGAGTTTGCAATACAAGAGCGCTTAATACTCCGCCAACTTATGGCTCCACCTTCCAAGATGAAAACACATCCTGAAGTGGATTTTCTGAAATCTAGATTCGATTGAAAATCTGAATCTGTATAGCCAATGGGAATCAAATTCTCACAATGGTAAACAAGCATATAGTCTCTCGTTTTCCGTAGATACTTGAGAATATGCTTTACAGCTTGCCAATGTTTTGGTCCTGGATTTGATTGATATCGGCTGACCATGCCAACTGAATAGCAGATATCTGGTCTAGTACAAAGCATGGTATACATGAGACTTCCTACTGCAGAAGCATAAGGAACTTGTCTCATCATTTCTTCTTCCTCTTGAGTCTTAGGCCTTTGGTCATCAGACAGAGGAACTCCATGTCTGAAAGGAAGCAATCCTTTCTTGGAGTTTTGCATGCTAAACCGTTCTAGAACCTTATCTATATACCCAGCTTGTGATAATCCTAACATCTTATTCTTGCGATCTCGCAAAAGCTTGATCCCTAGAATAAAGTTAGCCTCACCCAAGTCCTTCATATCAAATTGGCTTGACAACCAAACCTTTACCAATGACATTACCCCTACATCATTTCCAATGAGTAGAATATCATCAACATAAAGCATTAGGAACATTACTACTTTATTTTGATGTCTTTTGTACACACATGGTTCATCAAGATTTTGTTCAAAACCAAATGTCTTGATTGCTTGATCAAATCTGATGTTCCATGACCTAGATGCTTGCTTAGTCCATAAATGGACCTTTGCAACTTGGATACCATATGCTTTTGGTTCTTTACTATGAAACCTTCCGGTTGCATCATATAGATTTCCTCTTCAAGATTGCCATTAAGAAATGCAGTCTTGACATCCATTTGCCAAATCTCATAATCAAAATGAGCAGCAATGGATAAGAGAATTCTGATAGATTTAAGCATTGCTACTGGAGAAAAGGTTTCATCATAATCAATACCTTCTTTTTATGTATACCCTTTCGCCACTAGCCTTGCTTTAAAGGTTTCAACCTTTCCATCTATCCCTCTCTTCCTCTTGTAAACCCATTTGCAACCAACAGGTTTAATGCCGTTAGGTGCCTTTACAAGATCCCAAACTTGATTGGAATACATGGAATAGCTTGGTACTAGTCAAATTTTCAATTTTAGCTTTAGATTCAACTAACTCTTGTTCCAAGCTTTTCATCTTCTCATCTTGAGAGGAAATTTGATTTCTCAAAAATTCATTCTTTTTATTAGATTTATCTAATCTAACAATCAATTCCTCTTTTTCAAGATTAGCCAATTTTAACTCTTCTTTAAATTTCTTAGAAATTTTCAAAGATTTAGATAATTCCTTACGAAGAGTTTCAAAAGCATCAAAAAAATCAACAGAAACAATAGTGTCCTTTTTATTCAAAGCATCACAAACATGGGCAGAAAGACACTTTAAATTATCCATCATAACAGGGGTCAAGGATTAGCTCTTAGATCAAAAGATCTACAACAAAAGAGCTACCCACTCTGATACCACTTGTTAGATTTTAGACCCCTTAAAACAACAATTGGATTAACCTAGTTAATTAGCCAAGTGATTAACTTAGTCAAATTATGCCAATCTAGGTTATCACAGTCAAACAATCATATCAATAATATAAAGCAGCGAAAAAATAAATGACACAATGATATGATGACCCAGGAAACCACACGGTAAAAATTTGGGGAGGATTTGACCTAGCTATCCTCAAGGTAAACTTAAATTCACTATATGAAAGAATTGAAGTTCATACAAAAGGACTTACAAGCTCCCTGCTTGACTTCCTAATGCTACCTACCAGTAGAACTTATTGACACGACCACGTTCAAGCTCCGAATCCACGGATTCTTTCTTTCTTGGATTCTCCACAAGATACAAGCACCCACGCTTGTTTTTCTTTAAGCTCCAATGGCAGCTATTGAGTTGATCATCATGGTGTTGATAATATCTCTACCTTGAAAACCCCAAGTTTATGTGAAGGAAAGCTCCTCAAGGATCTCACAAGAGATTCACACAAATCGCAAAATCTGAGCAACAAGAGCATCTAGAGCAACTCTAAAAATGTGCTTAGGGTTTCCTTTATATAGTGGGAGAAGTAGATCTGAAACCCTAATTCTTAATGGGCTTGGGCTGAGTTGGAAAATTCTGCAGAAAAACGTTCTGCCCGAGATTCGATCGATCAAGTCTAATTTTCGATTAATCGAGCCAGGCCGAAAGTCACTAATACTTTTGCAGCCACTCTATTCCAACTTTACATAAAACGCCCACACTTTGAGCAAGTCTAAACAAGATTAACAACTTGTTGATCATGGTTTGCCAACAATACACATTAGAGTTCTAAATACATAAAATCCTAAATCTTTAGAATCTAACATTAATAATGGAAGGCAGATGATAATAGTTGCACACAATGTAGATAGTGAGTACTTGCCCAATAACAAGCAATACTTGACAGAACCAAAATTATGTGTAAAATGGCTTTTTAGAAAGTAGAAAGCGGGTACTTAAGTATGTGATCTTCATTGAACATAATGAACCATCTGAGGTGACTCCCGCATCTTATCCTTGATTGATGCAATGCCAATCTTTGCATCAATATCTCAACTCCTCATTTGATTTTCCTTATGTTTGAGTCATCTATCTGAACGCTCTTAGCATTCACATCATGTCATTTATCTTAATGCTGCCATGTCTAAGACCTACATGTGCTGGGTACACAGCACCATGTCAATATCCTTGTTTTAAGATTAGCATGCAACAAGGTGGGGATACATACAAAGAATCTGGCAAGAAAGCTGCTCCAATGATTAGATTAGGTCCTTATATGTTGAACTGGTACTACCTTATCCAACAACATTCATGAACAAAACATTAGAATTCGAAGAATATAAGATTGATTAAAATATGGGAATCCTCTCCCTCTTTTTCTTGGGAATCCTCTCCCTCTTCTGCAATATAAACATTAGAATTTTTACATGTATTAATAATATAGATCAAAGAATATAAGATTGATTAAATACTTCTCCACAATGTCGTAGATAGGCTTAAATAGCAAAAAATGGATTTCCATAATAAATACCAATTAGTTTGAGCTACCACTCAGTGGAGTTGGATTATAGTATCAAAATTATTTTTTGGTCGTGGCGCAACAGTTTGATTTATTTTTCTCTATTTTTCTTCTTTCTTGTTTGTAAAAAAAGCAGGGGCCTGGGAAAGGGGGGTGGCGGGTTGATGTAGATACTTGGAAGAGGACCACTCTGTTAAGATATATTCCCCCAATCCTCCTTACCTTTATGAACAGAAGGAGGATAATATGAAGTAACAATGAAAGGGCGGAAACAGGAAAAGTAATGCAAAACAATAGGTGAAAGATTATGTTACCTTCTTGGCTATCCATGCTTCTAGATTGGCAAACTGTGAGTACTTTGACCTGTTTAAACAACATACAGCTTAGAACTTAACGCCATGCATGAGTAAAAAGCAAACACCACACACATATAATATGGTAAATTGTAACAGAGCAATTGAGGGGCCTGACTAAAGCTCAACGTCACTTAGTACTACAAATGAATACGAGAACAGTCAAACAGAAACGATATGAGATTATTTATATTTACATGATTACTTATTGAGCTAGCATTCTATCCTTCCAAACTGGAAACCAGCCCAACCAGTGTAGTCAATTTGGATGCACATACACACTACTTCATTCAAAGTTGAGAGAAATGGGAACCTGACAATGGCCATGCTAAATTATGGGTCATGAGAAAATCGAACCCACCAATCAAGTAGAAGCTTTAGTATACGTGAAAATTTTAAGATTAATTTGGAAAATATTTCAACTTCTAGGATTAGAAAAGGACGAATGTTTACTTTTAAATTTAAAAGTCACATATGTAAGGTTGAATTTAATCAACCATGTGTTGGCTTTATTCCGTGCCAAATTTACTTGTAATTCAGCATGTAGAAACCCTGTATTTAGGTAGGACTAATGTAAGGGTTGTGTGTGAGTGAGTGTGAAGAAACTCAAGTTGTGTGCCTTCAAGAGGAGTCTCGCGATTAGATCTCGTAACTGACTTGCAGCTGACAAGTCGCCACATATGTGAAGCATGCAGGGAGCTGAAGGGTCACAACAGCTGGAGCACGACAGGACAAAAATACAGTCTGGCCTGGTAGTTAACTCGCGACTCGTTCCAGTCATGAGGCTAAGTCGCTAAAATGCCCTGTTTGGATAAAAATTGACTTTTCACATTCCATCTCATACACTACTATAAATACCCTTATACCCACGAAATGTAGGGTGGTTATTTACAGAGAAAATCCCTAAGAGAGGTTTCCATAACACACCCACCTATTAGAGAGAGAGCTACTCATTCTTAGAGAGAAATCTTTGTAGTCTCTTCTTCTTCCCTCTCCCATTGATATACCCATAAAGAGGAGATTTGTACCCAAACACCACCCACACCCATTCAAAGTGTTGAGAGTGTTTTTGGAGCTTTGGGAAGCATTAGAAGATGCCAAGGATGGCAGATGCAACATGGAGCTTGTTGCAGGATCCGGTAAGCTAGAGAAGACAAGGTTCGACGTAACCCTATTGGAGTAAGAATTTTGGAGGGCTTAGGTGCACTGGGTAGATTAGGCTTGGAGGGTCTTCTACTATTCATGTATTCCAACTTTATTCTCTAGTGGATTATTGACTGCTTGGAGGATGGAGGAGAGGTTTTTCGAGGAGTACTTCAGTTTCCTCTTCAATAACACATCCCTGTGTTATCTTTGTGTTTTCATCTCTCTTCCCTTTCTCTTTACCTTTTAATTACTACTATGGTTGTGATTAATTTTGGTTTGAAGTGTTTTACCAATTCTGTTTTAGCTTATATTCATATTCTGCACATATATTGTTTGATTATAAGCTTGTGTTAGTAATTTTAATTTTGGGGGTCTAAACGTTCATTAGTGCTTTACACACTATTTGAACTTTCAACATACATTAGTATATATAAGTGGTATTTCCAAATTAAGGCATTTCTTCCAGACTTAAATTTATAACAAGTGGTGTACAAGTGCCATTGTACTTGAAACCAACAGATTTAAGAGCCCAAACTCCAACTTTATTTTTATAAGTGGCAAGTTATACGTGCATCTAGTGGATTTCAAAATCTGTCCACCCCATTCTAAGGGGCAAGGAAGTGCCAATTACGCCACAGCTCATTGGCAAATCCACCTTTAAATTCCACCAAATAGCATAGCCACAATTTCAAAGAAATGAAACCCCACCCCTAGGCACATGCCCCTTTAAAATTACTAAAGAATACTCTATTTCATTTTTCAATCTCATTTATCTTTAAAGAGACATCTGATTCCCCAATAATAAGTTGGGAATTATAATTCTAGTTATTGATATTAAAAAGAGAAAGAAAAATGCAAAGGGAAGGTTAAACTAAAGCAACCTTCCCCCGCCCAAAGCTTTCCATATCTAGATTCCTCTTGAAGCCCCACTCAAAATGTTGTCAACTCCTTTATGAGCCCTTTTCTTACTCCTCTCTACCAACTTCATGTACAAGAACCATTTAACCTATTTCAATAATGCAGGTACCCTAAACTGTAATTTTAACCTAGTAATATGTTTAAAGAGAAATCATATGATCACCTAAAATCTGCCTGCTCAAAGCAGGCAAAAAGGATAGAAAGCTTGATCAAAAGGCAGGTGCTGATCAATCACCAAGAGAAATAAAACCAAAGTTTCAAACGACAATTAAGATGTCAAAAAAAAATTTTGAAGCGGAAGGGAGCATCTCCAAACCATAGCCACATATCTACTACAATATTCTTTATCTTCCACTATTAATTTGTGAAAGCTCGAGAATGTGTTGAAAACACAAGAGCTGTTTAAACCCCCAATTAAAATTACAGCTCGATAGATTTTACACAACTTTAATACAAAGTGCGGAATAGTGTAAAAAGTGTGTGGATGAACACAAAGCTGCTCTAATCCATAAACTAAGCAACACAGCAGTATAATGGAATACAAAAGAGTAGGGAAGAAGGATGCAAACACAGAAAACACCAAGACGTATTCTCGAAGAGGAAACCGAAGAACTTAGTGAAAAACCTCTCCGCCGCCCTCCAAGCGGAAATCGATCCACTAGACAATCAGTTGGGATACATAGGTTAGCAAGAGACCCTCCAAGCCTAATCTACCCGATGTACCTAAGACCTCCAAGCTCCTACTCCAACAAGGCTTCTCGGAACCGTGTCTTGTCTAGCACCCCGAATCCCGCAACAAGCTCTATGTTGCATTTGCCATTCCAAGGTTCTTCCAATGCTTCCCAGCAGCACCAAAATGTCACTCAACACTCTCAAATGGTGTGGTAAGTGTTTGGGCTATCAACCTCTCAATGGTGTGGAAATGGAGAGGGAAGGGTTGAGGAGATACCACAAGCAAGTATATAGAGAAAGGTGGGGATGACAATCTCTAATTCCCAATGTGTTTTGGCTAGGGTTTTCTCTCTGTAGCATTCCTCAACATTTTTGGGTAATGAGGGTATATATAGGATAGGTGCAAAATGTGTGAGTCAGTCAGTACAGGCTGGCAGAACAGCTTGTCTCGCGGGTGTCTCGTGGGAAGGCCTTACTCGCGAATACATAACTTCAGAAGCTTTTCATTTGGCTTCTGCAAAAAGCATAACAATTGGTCCATTTTATCTTTTGATTGGACAAGAAAAACAACATCTCATTTAGAGATTGGTGCTTGAAATTTATGATATTTCAACATTGATGATTAGCCTTTGGCTTTTTGAGCACCATACAAAAACACATTAAGAAGAGTCGCTTTCCCTTTTTCCTAGTCGGATACTAGTGTGTGCGACAGGCTTTTGCAGCTCAATATCTCTTTTCATTTGGAGATTTACATTTGGTGAGCTCTTTTTGCAAAAACATAAAAATAAAGTGGGAAGAGATATAGACACAAGTCTATGCAAGTATCAAGACCAACAAGACTATTGACCAATCATTCATGACAAACTTGAAGATCTATTTACAACAGTCACACATAGTGTTCAAGATTTCTTCCACATATAAAAGAGTGCATACATGACAAGCCAAGATCGTAAATGCATTATGCCATTAGTATGAAGGTACTAGGTCAAACTCACATGTGACATGCATAAAATACGTGATCAAACTTTTGAGATTTTTCAATTTTTATGGGTTTTTGAAATTTTTGAACACACCCAAAACAGAACAAGAAAAGTAAGAACAACAAAAACAGTTGGTACAAACCAAAACAGATAAAAGAACAACGAAAACAATGCATGAAATGGTGCAACAGCCAATGTCCCTAAACATTGAAAGAATTTATGCATGGACATGTTATAGTACTTATGCATGAGTACCCCTCTTCACCCACACGTCACGTGCGTTTGGGGTGATATCCTTGACGGATTGGGTACGAGAGTTTGGACTATCAAACCTTCTGGTGAAACTCTCCAAGCAAGTGGTGAAGGCACCGATCATCTTCATCACGTCTGTCATACCGGAATCACGATTTTGACTTCTTGGTTGCTCACCACCCCAATACCTCACGTCATTTCTCCTTCCTCGTGACCGAGGTGCGCTTGCATTGTTGTCTGATCTTAGCTTTTGACAGTTGGGTTTGGTATGTCCTTACAATCCGCAACAATGACACACATAATCCGTTCTAGGACCCCATTGTGATCTTGGGAGAGATCTTCCTCTAGTTTCATATTTAACCACAGATTGATTTCGGGGCTTATTCACCATTTGTTGCTTAGCCACATTCTTCTTCTTTACGTCCTCAACTTTCTCAAGAATGGGCTCTTCTACAACTGTCTCGTTTGCCTTCACAAACTTTACTTCTTTGGTGACTTTGGCTGATGAGCAGCTTCCTCCGGTGTATCCCAATCCGGACTTGTCTAAGGAAGGTTTTTGAGATGATATAACATCATCTAACTTCTGGGAGGATACTCTCTCTATCTTGGCATGAGCTTGCACTACCTCTTACTCAAGAAACCTCACCTTCGTATAGGCTTCAGACAGCTTGCCATTTAGTGTCTCAATCTCACACTTAGCCTCCTTGTATCTGACCAGCAGGCTTTTGTAGTCTTCTTTAGCTCTCTTCATTTTCTTCACAGCCGCCTTTGCCACCTTTGTATATTCACCTGATTTCTCAAGGAGTGAGGCATAATTTTCTTATAGAGTAGCTATATTCTCTTCCTCTTTAGCATCTGATTCTTCCACAATTCCAATAGATTCTAAATCAGAATGCTCACCAAGCTCCTTCACAAGTGCACCCAAATCATCCGAGGAATCCACATGTGCAATGGTCATGAAGGCGGAGTAGTTTCCGTCTCCGTCACAGCTCTCTTCCGAGTCAGAATCAGAAGAGTCTGAATCACTGAGCGTCGTGGCATAAGCCTTGCCTTTCCCCCTCATAAAATTTGGACATTCCTTCCTTAGATGTCCAATGCCATTGCACTCATAGCACACAATGTCTGAAGGAGGTTGAAAATCTTTTCCTTCTTTCCTCTTAAACTCTTTCCTATCACCTCTTGAAGATGAAAACTTCCCTCTGTTGAAAGGTTTCCCACTGTTCTTCATCTTCAGAAATTTTCGAAAGTTTTTCGTAAGAAATGCTACTTCCTTCTACACTCCATCTTCTTCGGAGGAATTATCCATCCTTTCGGTGATGGTTTTAAGAGTAAGAGATTTACTCATCTTATGGGAAGGCAGTCCCATCTCATATGTTTGGAGAGACCCAACTAATTCTTGAATTTTAATCTCATCCAAGTCCTTGCTTTCCTCTATGACTGTAACTTTTGCTCTAAAGCTTTCAAGCAAGGACCTCAATATTTTTTTCACCACCTTAGTATCTTCAATCTTCTCCCCAAGATTGAGTTTAGCAATTACAATTTCATTGAGCTTTCCATAGAATGAATCAAACGGTTCATCATCACCCATCTTGAGCTCTTCAAATTTGGTGGTAAGCATCTGAAGCGTTATGTCCTTAACTTTCTTTGTACCCTCATAAGTGGTCTCCAAAATCTCCCAAGCTTCTTTGGCTACTGTCATATGAGAGATCCTGTGGAATTCATCAGGAGACACAGCACAAAAAATAGCATTTAAAGCTTTACTATTAGCATTGGCTGCTGCGAGAGCTGCCTTCTCCCAATTAGCTTTAGGAGCCTCCGGCTTAGTCCAGCCTATCTCTACCACATCCCAAACGGTATCTTTTATAGAGCATAAAAATGCTCTCATTCTGACTTTCTAAAATGCATAATTGTTCCCATAAAAAAATGGTGGAACATTGAGCGATTGAGACCGGTCCATCTCAAAAAGGGTCAAGGATCACACTAAGATATTTAAACCACAGTAAGTGTACCCGCTCTGATACCAATTGAAAGCTCAAGAATGTGTTGAAAACACAAGAGCTATTTAGACCCCCAATTAAAATTACGGCTCGATAGATTTTACACAACTTTCATACAAAGTGCGGAATAGTGTAAAAAGCGAGCGAATGAACACAAACCTACTCTAATCTATAAACTAAGCAACACAGCAGTATAATAAAATACAAAAGAGTAGGGAAGAAGGATGCAAACACAGAAAACACCAAGACGTGTTCTCCAAGAGGAAACCGAAGAACTCGGCGAAAAACCCCTCCGCCGCCCTCCAAGCAGAAATTGATCCACTAGACAATCAGTTGGGATACATGGGTTAGCAAGAGACCCTCCAAGCCTAATCTACCCGATGTACCTAAGCCCTCCAAGCTCCTAATCCAACAAGGCTTCTCGGAACCGTGTCTTGTCTAGCACCCCAGATCCCGCAACAAGCTCCATGTTGCATCTGCCATTCCAGGCTTCTTCCAATGCTTCCCAGTAACACCAAAACGACACTCAACACTCTCAAAGGGTGTGGTAAGTGTTTGGGCTATCAACCTCTCAATGGTGTGGAAATGGAGAGGGAAGGGTTGAGGAGATACCACAAGCAAGTATATAGAGAATGGTGGGGATGACAATCTCTAATTCCCAATGTGTTTTGGCTAGGGTTTTCTCTTTGAAGCATTCCTCAAAATTTTAGGGTAATGAGGGTATATATAGGATAGGTGCAAAATGTGTGAGTCAGTCAGTATAGGCTGGCAGAACAGCTTGTCTCGTGGGTGTCTCGTGGGAAGGCCTTACTCGCGAGATACTCGTGAGAGACAGCTATCTCCACCTGGCCTGACTCTTCGCATTCCAGCACATGCAGGGCACATGCTTCACTTCGTGGGAAGCTAGGTCGTGACATACCCGCGAGAATCCTTCAGCCTCCAAATGCTTGAGTCTTCACACACTCTTTCTATCACACAACCCTTACAACAAATCCCACAACAAATACAGGGTATAAACGATTGATAATAATTACAATCAAATTTGGCACGAAATAAAAGCCAACAAAATATATAGTTGTAAATGACAACTTTACAATTTGTAATCAAGGATGTTATATTATCTTACAGCTCTTCAGAATGTAATGTACTACGCATTTGAAATTAAAACTTGTGGCTGACATAAAGCTTAGAAAAGAAGTTAAAGAATGTGTGTAAATATCCAGTGTGTAGGGAATTCTACCGAAATTCCTAATTAGTGAGAAACAAAAAAAAAAAAAAAAATAGAGAAAACACACGCCAATGAAAACAGTCACACGCACAAGAAAATATTTATGTGGTTCGGCAATTTGCCTACGTCCATGAAGTTACAGGAATTTCACTATTATCAGGGAAAAATACAAAGTGCGGCTACAGTGTTTTCATTCTCTCAAAAACAACAATAAGACCGAAACCCTAATCACCGAAAATAATTTTTATATCCTGCGCATAGGTTTTTATATCCCCCGCTCCATGGACTAAGCCTCATAAAATCTCCCATTAAAAACCACACAACATTATTTCGGGTCGGGTCAGGTTGTCAACTGGATCAAATACAACTAGGCCCCGCACTTTGTATTATCAGGGAAAAATACAAAGTGCGGCTATAGTGTTTTCACTCTCTCAAAAACAACAACAAGACCAAAACCCTAATCACCAAAAACGGTTTTTATATCCTGCGCACAGGTTTTTATATCCTCCGCTCCATGGATTAAGTCTTAGAAAATCTCCCATTAAAAACCACGTAACATTATTTCGGGTCGGGTCAGGTCATCAACCGGATCAAACACAACTAGGCTCCACGAAGCCCAACACAGTGACCCTGATAAAAAGAAGTGATGTAGAGAGCACAATCAAATTTATTCAAAGTTTATTGTCAAATTACCGATTCTCCTAAAAGCTTAAGCTATTTGGAAATGATGAATTTAATCATAATTCTAATACTCTCCCTCACTTGTGGGCTTAGAATCTCCCATGATAAATGGGACCAAACATACGGGATTTTTAAAAATTTAAATGGGAGGTACAGTGGAGACAACAATCAAACTTAGGACCTCCTTCTCTAATATCATGTTGAATTACTAATTCCCCAAAAGCTTAAGATGTTAGAAAATGGTATAATTTAATCATTTAACCATAATTCTAACATTTATTTATTACAAATATTTTCTTATTTAAGATACAAGATTTCATTTTTGAATTTTGGCTTTAATTTTGTTGAGGATTTCATGGGATGTAATTGTAACGTGATGTAAGCCTTGAAGCCTATTAAAAAGAGACTCCAAGAATAGTTTAAGACAGTTCAATTTGAATAAATAAATAAATAAATAAATGTGAGTTAGAGTTTTCTCTACAAGTTGGTGGTGATTCTAAGCACCCTTAGGTGGTGAAGTCTAGGATTTTTTTTCCCTTTTATTTATTATTCATGAAAATCCTTTCTGCATCGAGAACACACAAAGAAGAATGTAATCACATGCCAATTATGACACTAGACTTACATATTAGATTCATTCTTTAAGATCTATATTTGAAAAATAAAACTCTTGCACGTAAGAAATTAAAGAGATATATTAACTTTGGAAGGGTTAATAGAGCCCACCCTTATGGAGTGTAGATGATCCATGATTGCATGAGAACGAGCTGCCAAATCTTCAGTAAATTCCTACACCACAGACCATGAGCATATTAAAAACAGGGAGAGAATGAGACTTTAATCCACATTTATGTGTTGTTAAAGGGCCGTACCTGGAATCCAATATGCAACCGCCTTCCACCCTTGTGGTAAGGTATAAGAACAGGGCGTTTATTGGTGTATTCTTTTCAGCGTTTAGCATGCCACCAATGCACTCCGTTTGCCACCTCAGATTTTTCAATTACTGGGTTGACGGCAGGGACCAAAATAAAAACGATTTTTTTGAAATAGGAGACTAACTTTGGAGCAAAATCAATTTAGGGACCAAATTGAGAATCAGCCCAAAATGTAAGGGCCAAAAGTGCATTTACGCCAATAAATAATATAAAAGGGAAAAATGGTAACAACTATAACAAAACTTATAGCTGATTTATACCACCATGGTTTGATATGTATGTTTGTGCAAAGTAAAAAAGGGGTAGGTGTGTGTGCGTTTGTATCAGTTTGTAGAAAGAGCAAGAGAGGGGAGGAGGAAAGGGGGCCCTTCTCCATTTCCAGCAGTCGAGTTAAAATTTATTAAATAGCACACTTAAATATATGTCTTGCTTACATCATTTTCCCTTAAAAGTAAGCAATGCAATGCCTTACATGCACCATTTTCTCTTTTCTTTTGTTAATATTCAACATGAGAAAACTTGTAATTTTACTTCATAAATGATATATAAAGGATGTAAAGTTGTTATTTACAACTATATGTTTTGTTGACTTATATTCCGTGCCAAATTTGATTGTAATTTTATTAAATCTTATGTACCCTGTTTTTATTGTGGGATTTCATTGTAAGGGTTATGTGATAGAGAGAGAGTGTGAAGACTCAAGCATTTGAAGATTGAAGAAGGTTTCGTGGGTATCTCGTGACTTAGCTTCCCGCGAAGTATATCATATGCCCTGCACATGCTGGAATGCGAAGAGTCAGGCCAGATGGAAACAGCTGTGTCTCGCGAGTATCTTGTGGGTAAGGCCTTCCCACGAGACACCCGCGATGCATTCTGTTCTGCCAGCCTGTCCAGTCTGATACACACTATCTGTGCCTACACTATTTATACCCACATTACCCACAAATGTAAATCAGAGCTTCTGAGAGAAAACCCTAGCCAAACACCATGAGAGTTAGAGATTATTGTACCCACAATCCTCTACACATTTGTTTTGGGAATTTTCTCATCTCCTATCTCTCCATTTCCATACCATTGAGAGGTTGATAGCTCAAATACTTACCACACCCTTTTAGAGTGTCAAGTGAAGTTTTGGTGCTGCTACGAAGTATTGGAAGAAGCCAAGGATGACAGATGCAACATGGAGCTTGTTGTGGGATCCGGAGAGCTAGACAAGACACAGTTTCGAGAAGCCTTGTTAGAGTAGGAGCTTGGACGATTTAGGTACATCGGGTAGATTAGGCTTGGAGGGTCTCTTGCTAACCCATGTATCTCAACTGATTGTCTAGTGGATCGATTTCTGCTTGGAGGGCGGCGGAGAGGTTTTTTACCGAGTTCTTCAGTTTCCTCTTCGATAACACATCTCGGTGTAATCTATGTTTGCATGTCTCTTCCCTACTCTTGTTCATTTCATTTTTACTACTGTGTTGCTTTAAATATGGATTAGAGTAGTTGTCTTGCTTATACGCTTGTGTTTACACTATTTTGCATTTAGTATTAAGTTAGTGTAAAATTAACCAAGCCGTAACTTTTGATTTGGGGGTCTAAACAACTCATATGTTTTCAACACATTTTCGAGCTTTCAAAGGAGAAGGCAACCACTCTGGAGTTAAGCTCACACAATCTTTTTATATTCTCTCCTCTCTAGCCATCAACACTACTACATCTTTTACGCAGATCTAATTAAAAATACTTACCAAATAAGTTCATTGGAAGGTTGCAAGTTGCAACCCAAGTACACATCTAAGTATGCAAGAGGAATCAAATAATGATGAATAAATCAATAAAAATGGAACCAGAAACTAGCACGCAAAAATTAGTCCACCAACAAAATCAAGAAGAGGAAAGACAAACTAGCTGGTTGAAACCAAATCCGGCACTTCATACACCCAATTCTAACAAAATACAATGTCTACTAAGCAAATGAAAAAAAAAAAACAAAAACGAAAAATATCAATGTAATAGAAGAACTATGACTGACCTGTATACCATAAGATCAAACGGGTGAAAAATGTTAAACATTTGCCGACAGGCTGGCATCTCTTATATTTTCTTCTTCCCAATATTCCTTTCCTTTTCCTGGGATGAAGACGAAAACGAGTCATTAAATCTGGAACACGTATCTAAAGCTACTTAATTTTATAAAAGAGTGACAGAAATTCAAAACTAAAGAAAAAGACACAGCCTAAAGCTACAATAAAGCAAATTAGCAACCCCAAGAGAAAAGACTGACACCTACCAAAATTCACCAAATCCTGAACAAACCTATGCCCATTACTAGGAGAACACAAACCACAAACTCATTTATAGAAAACTAACTTTCCGCACAGACCTCTGGATATTTATCAGGTAGATTAAATTTAAATAAAGTAAAAAAATACTCAGAGCCCAACTCAAAATTAAGAAATACGGAAGCTCTTGTCCACAAATAAGTATTTGAATGAACGTTGATTAAAAACTTTGAGCATCAAGTTCAGTTATATTTTAGTCTCTAAAAAAGTGAAAATTTCACATGGAAGTATAAACACATGATGTTAAACACTTTAGCTCATGCTAGAAAAGAAAGTTATTGAATGTTCAAATAGGGTGTAAAACACTATAGACGTTTAGACCCCCAATTTACAAATTACCAATTCACGCTTAATATCAAACAATGTATGTGCGGAAAATGAACATAAGCTTATAACAGAATTGATAAACAATCTAAACCAAATAAAATCACGTCCACAACAGAAATTAAATAGCAAAGATTAAGGGAAGAGAGATGCAAACACAAGACAACACAATGATGTGTTATCGAAGAGGAAACCGAAGCCCTCGGCGTAAAACCTCTCTGCCGCTCTCCAAGCGGTCAATAATCCACTAAAGAATGAAGTTGGGATACATGAATAGTAGAAAACCCTCCAAGCCTAATCTACCCAGTGTACCTAAGCCCTCCAAGCTTCTTGCTCCAAGGAGATTGGGCCGAACCTTTGTCTTCTTTAACTTACCGGATTCTGTTATAGCCCATAGCATCAACCAATAACCATTAGTCCCTTTCTAACTGCTTCCTAAAGCACCAAATAGCCTTTTCACAGATGTGGGTATGGTGAGAAAATGATTTGGGTAAGAAGCTCTCAGGAATGTAACAATGGAGAGGGTGAGAGTAGAGGAATTTGAAGAGTCTCTATGTAAAGATTATGGATGAATCAATCTTGTTTTTCTCTAGCGTTTCTCTCTCAAAATTCTCTCTGAAAGCTCTCTACATTTCGTGGGTATAAGGGTCTATATATAGTGGTGGGTGTTTGGAATGCGAAGAGTCATTTTTCCAAAACAGAGCTGGCAGGCGGCTTGGTCTTGCGACTTGACTGAGCCACAAGTTCAAGCCACGAGATAACTGAATGGCTAGTTTGGACTTTTTGTCCTGTAGTGCTCTAGCTGGCATAACACTTCAGCTTCTCTGCATGCTTGGTAAGTGAGCATCTTCTGGCGGCTTGCAAGCCGCGAGCTACCTGCGAGGTCTAGCCGCGAGTCCCTGCTTCACTGCACACTCTTGAGCATTTCTTCACACTCTCTCACACACTACCCTTATATAAAACCCACCTATATACAGGGCTACTAAATGCTAAAATACAAGCAAATTTGGCACTAAATAAAGCCAACAGAATGGTTGATTAAATTCAACCTTACAATCTCCCCCTTTGACTATTCCATGACAAAACCCTACAACAATCTCTAGACTTAACGCCTGAGTTGGGAACAGTTGATCAAAACTCACTCACACCTAACTCTAGAATCTGTGAAGCTCTTAAACCATAAGAACAAGTATCTACTGAAACATAACAACACAATATGATCATTGTATGCAGAAAACTTGTAATGCATATGGAGCAAGCACAATGCGATCAAGCAAAATGGAAAAAAATAATAAACCAAGGCTTGACCAAAAATGAACAATCACTATAAATAGTGATCACAACACATGGAATGAATATCTGGACATGCAAGCTAATAAGCTCAATTGCAAAGTATCATTTGCATGTCCAACACTCAACCAATGCAACAACTCAAGGTAATTGCATTAAGGATAAAAATCAAACAAAGGGCACAAGAGTGATGTACTAATAGAAAATGCATTACATTTAACATCAAGTACTTAAGCTACAAAGCATGGGTACAAAACCTTAAAAGCTTCCAAAAGAAACATGTACAAACAGTAAATTAGAAATGAATAAAATCTTATATAAAGAAGCTTAAACCAATGAGTTAAAAATATATCCACACAAGAGTTTATGAAAACCAGCAAGTAAGAGGCTAAAATTTGTTAGACTATTTGATGGAAATCAAAGAAGAACGCAGCGGAAAAATAAGTTTAAAATGGATCTACTTCATTCGATATTGATAACATGCACAAAGTAAATTTCAGAATTAGAGAACAAGAGAGTGTACCTTGAAGCGGTGAATTTCAAAAACCGAAGATTGAAGCACTTAGGAATACTTTTAATCTTCACTCCAATTCCACTAACGCCCAAGAAGTGTGGACTCTCAATTGGTTACAAAGGGATGATTAGAGAGTGACATACACTCACTTCCACCATTACAATGTTGTTTTTCTCACCCTTACATTTCTGTACATTTTTCCCTTTGTATCTAACCAATTATCTAATTGGGCTGGCCTTTTGGGCCTTTCCAATTGGGCTTAAGTGTGTGGCTTGGAGTGGGACCAAAAGGGACCAATAAGACACTAGCTCCAATGGGCCTTGGGCTTTTCTGTCAACTCTTGACAAGTCCAAAGTTACCGTTAACTATATTTAATACCACTATAAAAATATAGTTGCATTCTAGGTCTTATCTATAAATTATATCCCAAGAATTTATTATAAATGCAACCCCTTCATAAAATATTTGTAGTAATACAAAGTCATTAATGTAAACTGCCACTTTGTAAATTACTACATCTTAATCCTTAAGTACCTGGTTTAATCCTTTAATATTATTCATTATATATTTATGAAATCCAATTCCATAAATATATACTTTAGTCTCACTAAAGTGGTTAGACCTAACTCTCTGAATAACAAACTCATTAAACTTATCTCAAGGGAATACTTTATATCTCCGTTAAGAGACTATGAATTTCATCTTGAGAATACATGTTCTATCAACACTAAATGTGGCTGCCCAACATACTGAGGTTTTGACCATTACTATAGATCTCACTCTTGATATATCAAAGCAACCTACACCTCATGATCAGGTTCATTATTCTCTCAGGATTAAGAGTTCATGCAAATACAAGTCGTGAGATTTATTATTCATATGACAGTCTCAGGAAAATAATAAATCTCACAGCGGTCCAATTCAATATGTCTTAACTCTTAAAACATATTAACACATCAACCAGAAGTCTCCACTTCCATGATCAAGACAAATCATCGTGGTTGATATGTTATAGTTTTCGCAGATGAAATGCCCAATTTCATCACCGACTACGAACTATAATTCTGAGTTTACAAAGAACTTGTGATTTATATCTTCTGTGACTTTTCACATAAATCACATACTATGCATCTCATGAACTTAATGATAATGTCCGTATATTCATGTTACCATTATTTCAGATAATAATAAAACAAATTCATTAAACACAATATTAAGTCATACATAATGTCATACACAATGTCAAACTTAATATCATACATAGCGCCATATAATAGGATTTAAGGGCACTAATCCTAACAATCTCCCACTTGTCCTAAAGACTATTGTGCACTAATCTAACTCCCATTCCCTCCAAATGTGACTCGAAAGTCCTTTGAGACAAAGCTTTAGTAAATGGATCTGCTAGATTATTTGCACTTTCAATCTTTGCTACCACCACATCTCCACGAGCAACAATATCTCGAATGATATGGTACTTCCTCTCAATGTGCTTTCCTTTCTTATGATTCCTTGGATCTTTAGATTGTGCAACTGCTCCACTGTTGTCACAAAACAATGTGATTGGAACTTGCTCCATTCTCATTACACCAAGGTCAGAAAGAAATTTCTTGAGCCATACAGCTTCCTTTGCTGCCTCACAAGCAGCAACATATTCTGCTTCCATGGTAGAGTCTGCAATACAAGATTGCTTAATACTCCGCCAACTTATGGCTCCACCTCCCAAGGTGAAAACACATCCTAAAGTGGATTTTCTGAAATCTAGATCAAATTGAAAATCTGAATCTGTATAGCCAATAGGTATCAAATCCTCACTTCGGTAAACAAGCATATAATCTCTCATTCTCCGTAGATACTTGAGAATATGCTTTACAGCTTGCCAATGTTTTGGTCCTGGATTTGATTGATATCGACTGACCATGCTAACTGAATAACAGATATCTGGTCTAGTACAAAGCATGGCATACATGAGACTTCCCACTGCAGAAGCATAAGGAACTTGTCTCATCATATTTTCTTCATCTTGAGTCTTAGGCCTTTGGTCATCAGACAGAGGAACTCCATGTCTGAAAGGAAGGAATCCTTTCTTGGAGTTTTGCATGCTAAACCGTTCTAGAACCTTATCTATATATCCAGCTTGTGATAATCCTAACATCTTATTCTTGCGATCTCGCAAAAGCTTGATCCCTAAAATAAAGTTAGCCTCACCTAAGTCCTTCATATCAAATTGACTTGACAACCAAACCTTTACTGATGACATTACCCCTACATCATTTCCAATGAGTAGAATATCATCAACATAAAGCACTAGGATCATTACTACTTTATCTTGATGTCTTTTGTACACACATGGTTCATCAAGATTTTGTTCAAAACCAAATGACTTGATTGCTTGATCAAATCTGATGTTCCATGACCTAGATGCTTGTTTAAGTCCATAAATGGACTTTTGCAACTTGCATACCATATGCTCTTGGTTCTTTGCTATGAAACCTTTCGGTTGCATCATATAGATTTCCTCTTCAAGATTGCCATTTAGAAATGCAGTCTTGACATCCATTTGCCAAATCTCATAATCAAAATGAGCAGCAATGGATAAGAGAATTCTGATAGATTTAAGTATTGCTACTGGAGAAAATGTTTCATCATAATCAATACCTTCTTTTTGTGTATACCCTTTCGCCACTAGCCTTGCTTTAAAGGTTTCAACCTTTCCATCTATCCCTCTCTTCCTCTTGTAAACCCATTTGCAACCAACAGGTTTAATGCTGTTAGGCACCTCTACAAGATCCCAAACTTGATTGGAATACATGGAATCTAATTCAGATTTCATAGCTTGGACCCAATGATGTGCATCTATATCATTCATTGCTTCATCATATGTGTAGGGATCCGATTCAACCTCTTCTGAGATAGCTTCATAAGTTTCTCCCAAACCTATGAATCTTATAGGAGGCCGAACAATTCTCCCACTACGACGAGGCACCTGAGTACTAGACATGTCATGAGTAGTATCTTGTGGTGTATCTAATACAGCCACATCATCCCTAGTTTCATCTATTGGTTGTTCATTTACAGGTTCATTCATTTCAGCCAACACAACTCTACTTCTAGGAGTAAAATTATTCATATAGTCATTTTCCAAGAATTTAGCATTTGTACTAACAAAAACTTTGTTATCTTTACGACTATAGAATAAATAACCCCTAGTTTCTTTTGGATAACCTACAAGCAAACACACTTCTGATTTTGGTTCCAATTTATCAGGCTTCCCTTTTAACACATGTGCAGGACAACCCCAAATGTGGAGATATTTCATACTAGGCTTACGCCCACTCCACAATTCCATGGGTGTTTTGGGAACAGATTTTGATGGGACTAAATTCAAAAGATGTATTGCTGTATTTAAGGCATAACCCCAAAAAGAAATCGGTAAAGTTGAGTAACTCATCATGGACCGAACCATTTCTAAAAGAGTCCTATTCCTTCTTTCTGCTACACCATTCTGTTGAGGAGTTCCAGGTGCAGCCAATTGGGATACAATCCCATTTTGAGTTAAGTAATCCTTGAAAACCCCAAGAAGGTATTCACCACCACGATCAGATCGAATGGCTTTTATGCGTTTACCCAATTGATTCTCTACTTCAGCCCTAAACTCTTTGAACTTTTCAAAGGTTTCGGACTTCCGTCTCATTAGGTACACATAACCATATCTTGAGTAATCATCAGTAAAAGTGATGAAATACTCATAACCTCCTTTTGTTTGGATTGACATAGGACCACATACATCAGAATGCACTAGCTCTAGTAAATCTTGAGCTCTTCTACCTTTTGCTTTAAAAGATCGTTTGGTCATTTTACCTTCCAAACAAGATTCACAAACTGGAAATTCATCAAAGTCCATGGGCTCTAAGAGTCCATCTTTGATCAGTCTTTGAATCCTATTTTAATTAATATGACCCAAACGCAAATGTCAAAGATATGCATCACTAGTAGAAGGAAACTTTCTCTTTAATGATTTTACATGAGAGTTATTATCTAATTCAGAATTATATAATTCATGCTTATCAGGAGTTAAAATATAAAACCATCCACAATATTGTCAGAACAGATAAACACTTTATCATTCTTTATTACAACATTGTTTTTCAGGATAACACAATATCCATGTTTACCTAAGTAAGTAGCAGAAATTAAATTCCTACAAACATTAGGTACATACAAACAGTCTTCTAATATTAAAACTCTAAATTCAAAACATAAATTACAAACACCAACAGCTACAACTGGAATCTTGCTCCCATCAGCCAAAGTAAGAAACAACTCCCCTTCTTTAAGCTTTCTGGTCTCCTGGAACCCCTGCAAGGAATTGCAAATATGATTAGTACAACCTGAATCCACACACCAGGAATCCGTGAGATTCTGTACCAAACATATTTCAAGAAGGAATGTATTATTCATACTTTTATTCTTGGCAACCTTGAATACTGGACAATTCCTATTCCAATGTCCTTTCTCACTACAATGAAAATACTTTCCTTTGATCTTCTTTCCTTTATCAATAACCCCTAAGGCAATTTGTTTACCCTCTTGCTTGGTGAAGTCCTTCTTCTTCTTCTTCTTCTTCTTCTTATTACCCTTGCCTTTCGGTTTAGGTTGAGAAGTAGAAGTTTCACCAACATTGGCTTCAACATTGGAAGTGCCAAGAATGTCTTCTGCCGCTACCAATTCATTCATTAATTCAGACAAAGTATAAATCTTTTTGTTCATATTATAATTAAGTTTGAATTCCTTAAATGATTCTGGTAGTGACTGGAGTATCATATCCACTTGGGATTCTCCATCAATATCGGCACCTAAAACTTCCAATGTATTCAGATTAGAGATCATTGTTAGACAATGCTCCCTCACTGAAGTACCTTCAACCATTCTAGTATTATAAATTTGCCTCATGATCTCTTGCCTTGCAGAACGGCCTTACTTACCAAACATCTCCTTCAGACTTAGCATGATGTCTGAAGTTAGTTCTACATCCTGCATTTGATGCTGTAGAACATTTGAGATAGATGCTAGGATGTAGCACTTGGTCATCTCATTAGATTTCTGCCAACGATCATATCGTTGTTTTTCCTTAGAATGAGCATCTAATGAAGGAAAGCTAGGACATGGTTTAGTAAGAACATACTTATGCTCTTCAGCAGTAAGAACAATGTCCAAATTTCTTTTCCAGTCAACATAGTTGGATCCAGTCAATTTGTTTTGATTAAGAATAGTTACAAGTGGGCTAAATGATGCCATGTTATAAATCTGAAAACAATAAACATGAATATAATCAATAAATTGGTCATTATCTATTTAGCATATAAACATATAATATGGAACCTTAATAAAAACATAATATAATATATGCAACGACAATCTAATCCCGCAATTAATATTCCTCGGAAGCGAGGTCATACCAATCACTATGATTAGGCGAGAAACATTCTCATTATTAATGCTATCATGATAACTCTTACGAAACAAAAATAATTTGTCGTTTTCCCTTCAGCGTTTAAGTAATAATGACATAGCTCCGAAGGGAGGTTAACATTACACTTAGTCTAGTGTATACCATTGCCTAGAATCAATGTGAATCACTAAGTAACTCTACGGAAGCGTGGTCGTTCTCAATGATAAAACACATTTCATCTATCTTTAAGAAGTTTAACTTGTAGTACCATGAATCAAACACCCTCCGAAGGGAGCAAGGCATATACACTAAGGCGAGGTGCTTAATCACACTACTTTAAACCGATAACGGAGGCCGTGAGATGCAACCCTTGTATCTCTCTCCCACTAGATGTTCTATATAAAAGGTTTTTAATTATAAAGTATGCATAATCTAATTACGCATAGTCTTAGTACTTTTACATGTGAAAACACTTAAAAAAATTTCTAATTTTATTTCTTTCGATCGATCGAATGTGCCCCTCGATTGATCGAAAAAATTAAAATATTCGAACTTGACCTTCTGAATTATTCGATTGATACTCGATTGACTTTCGATCGATCTAAAAACAGATTCGATCGATCGACCAGCAATCGAAAATCAATCTATCTGAAAAGTCTGATCACTATCTCATTCGATCAATCGAAAGTGATTTTCGATCGATTGAAAATCGCGAAACTCAAATTTCCAGAAATTTTCTAAGGTAGTTTTCTTCGTGTTTTCATGAACAAACAACTTTCAAACGAACATGATGGTCAGAGAATGATATCAAAACTGAAATTCATTGATGCTAAAGTCTTAAAGATCAATTTAACATACATAAATTCAAATTTAATCAACATCATAACATCAATTTCAGTTTTTATCAAATCATAGTTTCAATAACATGCAGAAAATTAAAACATAATCTTCTAACAATATGAAACTATCATCTCCAATTCTAAAACTCACAAAACATGTTAAACAATACGAAATTGAAGACCGCTCTGATACCATTTGATGGAAATAAAGATAAATGCAGCGGAAAATAAGTTTTAAACGGATCTACTTCATTCGATATTGATAACACGTACTAAGTAAATTTCAGAATTTGAGAACAAGAGATCGTACCTTGAAGCGGTGAATTTCAAAACAAAGATTGAAGCACTTGGGAATACTTTTAATCTACACTCCAATTCCACTAACGCCCAAGATGTGTGGTCTCTCAATTGGTAACAAAGGGATGACTAGTAAGTGAAAAAAAACTCACATGCACACCATTTCACAATGATGTTTCTTGCATATTAAAATCTGAACGTTTTTCCCTCTGTATCTAACCAATTTATCTAATTGGGCTGCCCTTTTGGGCCTTACCAATTGGGCTTAAGTGTGTGGCTTGGAGTGAGACCAAAAGGGATCAATAAAACACTAGCTCCAATGGGCCTTGGGTTTTTTTATCAACTCTTGACAAGTCCAAAGTTACCATTAACTATATTTAATACCACTATATAAATATAGTTGCACTCTAGGTCTTATCTATAATTATATCCCATGACTTTATTATACATGTAACCTCTTCATAAAATATTCGTAGTAATACAAAGTTATTAATGTAGACTGCTATTTTGTAAATTACTACATCTTAATTCTTTAGTACCCGATTTAATCCTTTAGTGTTATTCATTATATATTTATGAAATCCAATTCCATAAATATATACTTTAGTCTTACTAAAGTGGTTAGGCCTAACTCTCTGAATAACAAACTCATTAAACTTATCTCAAGAGAATACTTTATATCTCCGTTAAGAGACTACGAATTCCATCTTGAGAATATATGTTCCATTAACACTAAATGTGGCTGCCCAATAAACTGAGATTTTGACAGTTACTTTAGATCTCACTCCTGATATATCAAAGCAATCTACACCTTATGATCAGGTCCATTATTCTCTCAGGATTAAGAGTTCATGCAAATACAAGTCGTGAGATTTATTATTCATTTGACAGTCTTTAGGAGAATAATAAATCTCACAACGATCCAGTTCAATATGTCTTAACTCTTAAAACATATTAACACATCAACTAGAAGTCTCCACTTCCATGATCAAGACAAATCATCGTAGTTGATATGTTATAGTCTTCGCAGATGAAATGCCCAATTTCATCACCGACTACGAACTATAATTTTGAGTTTACAAAAAACTTGTGATTTATATCTTCTGTGAAACTTCACATAAATCACATACTATACATCTCATGGACTTAATGATAATGTCCTAATATTCATGTTACCATTATTTCAGATAATAATAAAACAAATTCATTAAACACAATATTAAGTCATACATAATGTCAAACTTAATATCATACATAGCATCATACAATAGGATTTAAGGGCACTAATCCTAACAATTTAGACCCCGGTTGATAGAATTAATAAGTTTTAAACCCAAGTTGTTAATTAGATTTATTACGAATAAACTTTGTTTAAACAAACAAACATCAATATCATGTCAAAATCATGCAACGGAAAAAATAAATAAGACAAGATATGATGACTCAGGAAAACTAATGAAACAAATTTGTTTCACAGTAAAAAACCTGGGGGGAAACCTTCCTGAAAAGCAATCCACTATAGTAAAGAGAAGTTTCAGATCTAGTACAAAACTTTTGTCCCTAGACTCTACAATCCCCGTAGATGAACTCACAGCAGAAACCTTCTATCGCTTCAGAATCTCTGAACTCTTCAATATATGAACGCCACCCTTTTTGTTGCACGGATCCCAGTACATGACTAACTCCTTTGCACAAATCCCAATACTTGACTCACTCACCAAGTTGAGAAAGAAGAATGTTGGCTGCAAAATTCTTCACTTCATCAACAATGAAAATCAAGAAGCACTTGGTTATAAAATCCTAAGTCGCAAAGACGCAATAGCTTCTTTTCGAGAGAATAAGGTATCAGTCACCTTTTGCATATGTTCTCCTTGTATTCTCTTATGTGACGGCCTCTAAACTAAGCCTTATATAGGTTTAGGGTTGTAAGAAAAGAAATCCTACTCAAATACATAAGCCTGGCCCAAAAACAGAAATCTAAATTCCCGTAACCTTGACAGATAGCAGCTATCGAGGAGGTGTCAAGAAGGTGTCGAGATTTAATGAATCTCAACAGATACAGCTATCGAGAAGGTGTCGAACAGGTGTCGAGGAGACAGAAGCTTTCTCGATCGATCAACCAGCTATCGAGATTGCGATAAGAATCAGCTGAAGAGTTTGACAGATTTCCAAGTGTCGAAGAGGTGTCAAGAAGCTATCGAACTTTAAAATTCAACACTTTCTCACTTGATTCTTGGATAGACTTGCATAGTTTTAACACTTGAACTTGAAACAAGGTTTCTTGAAGTATTAAACACATCCTAGATCTACCCAATTACAAGTAAAGTGCGTTTTGTTAAAGGATTAGCCAACTATATAAAATATATTGGCATATATTCTTAACAAGTGAACCACATATGTCCTAACACAAGATACAACTAATACACATCTTCCATTTTACCCAAGTATGTATTTGATAGGCCACAATCTGAATGACCCCTTATAATTACTTAGCCAAGTTATTAATTTATCAATTTATCATGCAATTGCGTGGAAGCATAAACAAATCACCAAAAACTAAATATGCAGCGGAAATTAAATGACATGGTGATTTGTTTACGAATGGGGAAAAACCTCACGGCAAAAACCCCACCGGGTGATTTTCAGGTCACCACTCCCAAAACTCCATTATTTTCAAATCAAGCGGTTACAAGTAAAGGAATCTCAAGTACCTTACCAATCTACAGTTGAATCCTTACCCCAATACCCAATTGGACTTGATCTGTAGTGACAATTTCCACCTTTGATGCATGGCTCCCAAGTACGTGACCAACCAATACGCAGATTCCAGTACGCGACTTCAAAACACCAACTTAAGGAAGAGAGGTTAGCTGCAAAGTTTTTCAGTTCATCCTACACGATGAAGATCAGGAAGATGCTTGGTCACAAAACCCTTTGGTGCAAACACACAGCAACTTCTTCAGAGAAGACGAACTAGGTCAAGAACTTCGTCTTTTGATCACAATTTGCTTGAACAAAGATTGCTCAATGCTTTTGCAACTTGTGTACCACTTAACGGCTCTTAAAACAATCCTTTTATATGTTTAGGGTTTGGAGAAAAGAAGGCCCAAAAGCATATTCACGAATCCCAAGAAAATCAGATCAGAAAATCTAAAATTATAAGTCTAGACAGATAGCAGGTGTCGAGGTAGCTATCGAGCAGGTGTTGAGCTTTAATGAATTTGCACTTCAGCTTACTTTTTCTTGGACAGACTTGATGACTTCAACACTTGATCTTGAAACCTTATTTCTTGAAGTATTAAAAACACCTAGAACTACCCAATTACAAGTAGAGTGCGTTTTGTCAAAAGATTTAGCCAATTTACATAAATAAGTGACATATGTTCTTAATAAGTGAAAACACATATGTCCTAACAATCTCCTCCTTTGGCAATCTGTGACAAAACCATAACAAACAAATGAGCATATGAGAGAAGTCATAAATCACTCAACTCATATTCACTTGTTGAATACAATAAAATCTATCCTAACACAAACTCTTGAAAAACTTTGCAAGAAGAGAGTTTATGGCAAGTAGACTTTGACAACCTGTATTTCTAAAACACTTTAAACAAAACTCATCAAGGCATCTTATGTGAAACAGAAATAATAGATTGCATACAAGCATAAAGAACATGTGTATAAAGATAAATAAGAAACAACACATGGAGAGAAAGGTGAAAGAAACATACATCCATATATAGAGAAAATAAGTACAATGTACGTAAAACTGGTCAAAAGATCTCATATACAAGATCAATGTATCTATAAAGAATAGAAAAAGAAAAGATACATCAAAACCTCACTACATCCCTCAAAAATATCAACACTCCCCCATTAAAAATGTCATATACTAACTCTCCCCCTAAGATGACTACTCTCATAACCCAAAACTACTACTCCCCCTTTTTGTCACGAGTGACAAATGGTAGAGTATCATGTAGGCATCTCATCAGTAGAGCTAGCATCTCTATCATCATCATCTGAAGTGTCATCATCATCACCATCCTCAGAGTCTGAAGTCGCTGGAGAAGGTGGTGAAGGAGTAGCCTCTGGAGCAAAACCACCCATGGTCGCCTACCCTCGTGCAATACGACCAACACGAACATTCACCTAATACAACTCAGAAGAGAGTGTATCGAGGCGAGCATCCATGCGCTGCAGCTACGCCATGATGTCTCCAAGAGATACATCTCCCGTAAAGGAAGAAGAAGCAGATGTAAGTGGAGCAGATCTGGATGGAGCTGAATGGGAGGGAGGAGTGGAATTCGTCTGTCTCGACCTAAACTGAGCCTCACTATGTTTTACGGTAGTGGCATCCATGGCACAGATGTGTGTGAAGTGGTCGGACACAGGAAAGAGAATAGAAAAATGGCATAAAATCCTCGTGATAGCGGAAGGAAAGATGAGCTTATCACGGGACGCTGAATCAAGATGAACATCTATAATAGAAAGAATAAAGTGAGAAGGAAAATCTATAGTAAGATACTCTAAAAGGGATAACAAAAATCGAGCACGAGACTCTGTGATAGAGTTGTAGTGAGAGAGAGGATGGAGTACAAACGGCATCACCATGTTAAGAAATCTAGGACCTTTAGCAAAAGGCCTACATGATGTGTACTGATGCTCACCCCAATCAGCAGGGCACTGACAAAAGGTAGAAATGAGCTCATCTTTGGACACAGTCCTCAAACGCTCACAGGAAGGATAGTCAGGAAACTCTATCCTAGGAACCCTAAGCACATCCACAACGAGCTGCGGTGTGACAGGGATGCGCGTACCTCGAATGCGAGTGAAAAAGAGAGGTACTGAACGATCTATCCCGTGCATGTTGGAGTAAAACTCCTGAATCAGCACGAGAGGACAAGTGACCGGGACATCACACAGTGACTCCCATCCCCTACTGTGAATGACAGAGGGAAGGTTAGTGTCGGTGAAGTCTGCCAAAATGACTTGGCATTCCGAATGAACACCTCGTCGAGAAAAGTTCTCCGAAAATGCCTTGTGGGCATCTCCATCACGGAACCGAAGGTTAAGAGGAGCAGAATCGGAGGAAGAGGAAGCTCCAGAACGTAGAGGGTTCCGAGCCGGAGTGGATTTACGTTTAGGTGCCATAGACACTACTAACGTAAAAGAATGAGAAAGAGATAGAGAGGGAGACAATCAGAAAATACCCAATACAGTTCACATATATCAAATATATTGAACAAGAAGTACTTATGCATGGGAATGCATGAACATGTGACATGCAAATTGAAAAACATCGTGGGCTCAGCCCAATCCAATCCTACTAGCGCACAAACATAGAGCACACATCTAAATGCATGTAAATATCATTCTAATACACATGAAATGCAATGTATGACATTTTGAAAACATTTAACTGAAAACCCAACCCAAAATTTCAAGAAAAACTCATCAATTTCGAAAAACTCCAAAATTTTCCAAAAATCTCAAAACCTAAGTTGCAAAACATGAAATGCATGAAAATAGAAGGGAAAAAAGATCTTACCAAGTGATTAGAACCAAGGAATAGCCGAAAATCAAGTGGGTTGGAGGTTTTGAGTGAGAAAATCAAGTTTGGGAGATGAACAGCCACAGACAGATCGAGAGAGATCGAGAAAATGAAGTGCAGATCGCGACAGATCCTTAAATAGAAGCTTCAGTAATTCTCGACAGCTGAGGTGTCAAGAGGTATTGAGGAAGTTGTCGAGGAGGTGTCGAGGAAATGGCCGTTGATAGCTGCAGGTATCGAGAGGTGTCGAGGAACAAGAACTAGTTTCAAAGCACAGAATCTCGATCGATCGACCAGGTATCGAGGAGGTATCGGGGAGACATGAACTTTCTCGATCGATCCATCAGGTGTCGAAGAGGTGTCGAGATTGCGATAAGAAAAAGGCTTGAGAAGCTTGACAGATAACCAGGTATCGAGGAGGTGTCGAGACAGGTTAAAGAAGCAGTTTTTCGAGAAGTGAAAAACACAGACATGAATGCAATCCAACATACACCTCAACCATTGATCCAATCAACATATAAAGTTCTAAAAATCATCTCTCAACAAAGAATTAAGCACATGGATCCTCAAAAACACACACACACACTAAACAAGTCTAACCAATTTTATTTTTCAAAAACAAGTCAAGACAGTTTAGTGAGCATACATTAGCACATGTAAACACTTGTGATGGCCAAATCACATTGTACCTGCACATGTATCAAAAGTAGTAAAGAATATTGCGTATTGTGTGTGAAAAATATTGCAAGATTGCATATGTATATACATGTTATGACAATCTGAAATATGAGAAAATAACTTTAACTCACACACAATCATAACTGTTTGATAGGGACTATCACCTTCGAGCTACATCCTATAACTCCCACATCTCCTAGAATACACGCTTGCAACCATATTTAAAGCATTTTTAATCTTTTTGCTTTTTATTTTCTTTGCATATTTTCTTTTATTTTTAGCATATCATACATGGGCATAAAAAGAGAGAAAAGAAACACCCAAGATGTTAAGCATTAGACATCGTACTTTTGCTATGCCGAAGCATACGAATGTCTTTGACACTGCACTTTTGCTATGCCGAAGCATACAGGTGTCTTTGACACTGCACTTTTGCTATGCCGAAGCATACAGGTGTCTTTGACACTGCACTTTTGCTATGCCGAAGCATACAAGTGTCATATTATGATTGGCGGGCAACAGTGGTGAGATGGTTATTTATGTCTTTCTCTTAGAACTTTCTAGTCCTACTTGTCAAAAAGAGTGATACGAGTGTTAAGTTTAAGAGATAACTTAATCCTACTCATCACAAATAAAAGCCACAAAGCTCACTTGCTTAGTTGTACATAGAGATACTCATCTAAGCTACAAGAGATATAAAGTTTAGAAACTTTGTTTCAATGGCCATCCAGGGTACACAAGTACCAAGTACATAAAACACACTATTTTTGTATTTTTCTGATTTTCAATTTTTTTATTTTTATATTAAAATCAAAAGTAAACAAAACTGAAAGTAAATACACGAAAACATGTTAAACAAAAAAAAGCATAAAACTAGACTGACTCAAAAAAAATGCAAAACACACAAGTAATGCAACAAACAAGAAAAGTAAGAAGGGTAAAGAAAGTGATGAAATCACTTAGAGTTCTTTTTCTTTCACACCTTGAAAGAACCTTTCATTTGATTGAACCCTTGAACCGACGGTGAGGGGGAAGAATTGAAACCATTTTTGAAAGGAACATGAGGGCTTTCAGAAGATCTCCAAGATGAGTAAGAAAGGATTGAAGCTGATTTTGGCTTCTAGATGCTATCATGTCGTTGCTCTGTTGAGTGGCTAGCCACTTATAGCAATTTGGTCGAGTATGACCGGCAGCTCTACAATGATGACAGAGATGCTGCTTCTTTTGTTTAGACTTTTGAAAGTTAGCCTTCTTAACCCTAGGGTTTTTAGCATTTTTCTTATTTTGATTAGGGAGTGCTCCTAAGATAGATTTACCCTTGTCTAAGTTCTCACTAGCTAAGTCAGTTTTAACATCATTGTTCTCAATTTCAGTGTCATCAAGTTTTGCACTTGAAGTCCTCTCCAATTGAGCTCTGACTTGAGACAGCTCTGCTTCAAGCTTCTTGGTCTTCTCAGCCAAAAAGTTGTTCTCAAACCTCAGTGCTCCAATAGTTTGATTCACCTCATCAAACTTTGTGGACAACTCTTCACGATCAAGTTCCACATTACTGAGCTTCTTGGTGGCCAGCCTATACAATTTCTCATGCTTCTCAAAGAGCTTGTAAAGCTTCTCATAGGCTGAATGGATATCATCTTGATCATCCATTTTCTCAAATTTGGACTCCACCACTTCTTCTTCTTCATCCACTTCTTCAACAATCCCTTTAGTAGGATTGACTGTGACAGTGAAGGCATTTAAGATTCCGTCATCCTCATTGTCGGAATCATCTTCAGGCTCAGTGTCACTCAAAGTTGCAGCAAGTGCCTTACTCTTCCCAATGCTCTTGAGATATGTCGGGCATTCATGCTTCATGTGACCGAATCCATGACATCCAAAGCACTTTGGTCCAGCCAGAACAGTGTACTGACCGCCATCTTTAGTATCCTTCTTCCCTTTGCCTTGACTCTTAAACTGAAAAGAACTGGATTGTCTGCGGTCCTTGTCAAAGTTCCTCCCATTGGCATTCTTCATAAACTTCTTGAACTGCCTTGTAATGTAGGACTTCATCTTGGAATCTTCATCCTCGGAAGACTCATCTGTATCACTACTCTTTACCTTCAAGGCCATGCTCTTGCCTTTACCCGTTTTGCCAATCCTAGATAGTCCTAGCTCGTAAGTCTGCAAGTTTCCAACCAGCTTAGTCAAAGGAATTTTGTCAATATCCTTTGATTCTTCTATTGCCGTAATCTTGGCATGGAATCTCTTAGGTAGAGATCTGAACACCTTCCTTGCAACCTTGGGTTCAGGGATGGTTTCCCCAAGATTGAAAGCTGAGTTCACTATGTCCTTGAGCTTGGCATAGAACTCATCAAATGACTCATCCTCCTCCATCTTAATTTCTTCAAAGCTTGTAGTAAGCCTCTGAAGCTTTGAATCTTTGACAGCCTTTGTTCCTTCATAGGTTGTCTGGAGGATGGTCCAAGCCTCCTTACCAGTTTCAGTTGAGGATATCTTCTTAAACTCCTCATTAGTGATTGCGCTAAATGGGGCATTTAATGCTCTGCTATTGAAGTTAGCCGCCTTGATCTTTATGTCATCCCAATCGGCCAGTTCTTCTTTTGGTTTAGTCCAGCCAATCTCTACAGCTTGCCACACCTTCTCATCTAAAGACTGTAAGAAAGCTCTCATGCGTACTTTCCAGTATAGTTAGTGCCATCAAATAAAGGAGGTATGATTAATGATTGTCCTCTATCCATGACAAACAGGGGTCAATGGATCAACACAGCAAAGATTAAACCTAATCAGAATGTGTCCGCTCTGATAACACTTGATAGGTCACAATCTAAATGACCCCTTGTGATTAAACCAATTAATTACTTAGCCAAGTTATTAATTAATCAATTTATCATGCAATTGCGTAGAAGCACAAACAAATCACCAAAAACTAAATATGCAGCGGAAATTAAATGACACAATGATTTATTTACGAATGGGGAAAAACCTCGCAGCAAAAATCCCATCGGGTGATTTTCAGATCACCACTCCCGAAACTCCACTATTATCAAATCAAGCAGTTACAAGTAAAGGAATCCCAAGTACCTTACCAACCTACAGTTGAACTCTTACCCCAATACCTAATTGGACTTGATCTGTAGTGACAATTTTCACCTTTAATGCATGGCTCCCAAGTAAGTGACTAACTAATGCGCGGATCCCAGTACGCGACTTCAAAACACCAACTTAACGAAGAAAGGTTGGCTGCAAAGTTCTTCAGTTCATCCTACACGATGAAGATCAAGAAGATGCTTTGTCACAAAACCCTTTGGTGCAAATACACAGCAACTTCTTCAGAAAAGATGAACTAGGTCAAGAACTTCGTCTTTTGATCACAATTTGCTTAAACAAAGATGGCTCAATGCTTTTGCAACTTATGTACCACTTGACGGCTTTTAAAACAATCCTTTTATATGTTTAGAGTTTGGAGAAAAGAAGGTCCAAAAGCATATTCACGGATCCCAAGAAAATCAGATCAGAAAATCTGAAATTATAAATCTCGACAGATAGCAGGTGTCGAGGTAGCTATCGAGCAGGTGTCGAGCTTTAATGAATTTGCACTTCAGCTTGCTTTTTCTTGGACAGACTTGATGACTTCAACACTTGATCTTGAAACCTTATTTCTTAAAGTATTAAAAACACCTAGAACTACCCAATTATAAGTAGAGTGCATTTTATCAAAGGATTTAGCCAATTTATATAAATAAGTGACATATGTTCTTAACAAGTGAAAACACATATGTCCTAACAGTATTAATTAAACTTCTAGGTTTAATATATATATATATATATTGTTGATGCTCGGCCTCGATTGGCTAGTGGAAAGACCGCCGCCGCCGTGCCTTCGTTTGACCACCCACCATGGCAACAACTCCCATGCACGCGAGGCCCCATTGGAGGGCCCCTCTTGAATGATTGGTGTGTGTGTTCACGCAAACTTCTGGTGCTTTCTCTCTCGGTGGAGGAAGGTATGTCTACCTTCGGTTTTATGGCAGGAATCTAGGCTAAATTTTAAGGGATTACCAAAGGTAAGTGGAGTCACCACCAATCATTGGGTTTTTCTAAGGTGTGATTGGTCACCTGTTTCTGGTTGATTTTATTACCAATCCTAGGTTAAGAAAAATGGAATTTTTCCTAATCTAATGTGGATGGCAAAAAATCTTGGTTCTTAGGTCCGAAAGTTTGGTTACATGTGGGGTAGGTGTTAGGCACCCCACAACACCTATCCAAGGACAGTCCTTTGTTTTGATAGAATCTTAATTTTTAGAAATTGATAGTAAAAACATGATTTTGGCATTGGTTTTCAGGGCTTTGCATACATGAGAGCTTTGAGGTTTGGCTTTTGAAAGGGCATGGTCCCAATCTATACTTTCCTATGGCATTCGAGCCGAGTACTAGATTTCCACGGTGAAAATTTGGTGACACATACTTTTGCAGTAGAAATTAGGCATCGCTTTGCCTTAGGTGACATAGACTTTGACGATCACACCGAAAGGGGGGGAGCAGGTATATATACATACATCATGCACAATGCGAGCACACAGAACAGGAAAGTAAATGTCTACATCCCTAGAGCTTGGCCCAAAATATAAGTGCAAGAAAATAAACAGGGGTTGCCATACTCTAAAGAGGAGGATGAATGGTACAAGGCATGATATACCTAATATAAACCATCTAAGAGAGAAAGGGAGGAGGAAGGAAGGGGTTTAAAAGAGTACATAACCAAAAGGGAGAAACTAAACCCCTAAACCTACTGAACATAGACGCTTGGCTTATATCGACATGCTTACGTCTGCACCCTTTTTTCTTGCACCTGGGAGACTATGCCCTAGCTCCAAGCATCCTCGCTTCATATGTGTACATGCAAAGGCAAAGACAAGAAACTAGCAGACAAGCAATGGAATGAAAGGATGCAAAGGATATGTGAAAGAGGCATAAAGCAGATAAGCATGATAAACATGGCAAGCATAGCAGGAAAGCAAGCAAACAGGCAAAAAAGGCAAACAAGCAAGGAAACAAACAAAAGATGGTGTCCACGAAGGACAAATGTAGGTTTGGATTGAATGTTCATAACTTCATTGTGTTGAAGCATGGATGACACACTAGCAAGTAAGACTCATGCATGGACATGTAGGCAAGCATGTAAAAAGATGCATATAATGCCAACAGGTGGCACAAACAAGCATGGTAAGCATATCATCGCATGGAACAGAAAAGGGGAAAGGTATGCACAAAGCAATCGGCATCACGGCGATGCATCCTAAGTGGTTACATCCAAAAAAGGCCTCCTAGGCATCAGACGTAACCGCACAACCACATACCCACGGAGGGCGTCAAGCGTGGCAAAGCTTAGAACCGAAGAGGCTAACATGAGCATAAAGCATAGAAGCAAGCAAGCATAGACATGAAAATAAGGATAGTGACAAAGACCATAGGGTCTAGATCGGATCCAAACCAATAGGCCAAATGCAAGAAAGAAAGATAAAGTAACAAAAGGGCTACAATAGCACATGGCATGGCAAACGTAGCCTAGGCCTAGGCACACAAACATGGCATGGAGCGCACAAACACATGGGAGATAGCATAAAGCATGTAGAAAGCATAGATCCTAGCACACAAGCATGTGGAAGCATAGATATAGGCATATAGGCAGAGAAACATGTAACATGTAGAAATTTAGCACATAGACATGAAAGGACATGAATCCAAGCATACAAGCATGTGAAGACTCAGATATAAGCATAAGAGCATAGCATATACATACAACATGTAGATCTAAGCTGGACGTAACCATAAATGTGATATGAAGCATCTGAGCATATAACCCTAACATCAACATAGAGCAAAATGGGGAACAAAACATAGGAAAACATGGCATAAAACCCTAAGCATGCAGATCTAGACATATGAACATATGGGAACATGGATCTAAGCACGAAACATGGCATAAGACATAAGAACAAAGTGATTTAAGCTAGAAATACAAAGAAAGTAAGAAGCATGCTAGGAAAGCAATAAATCATGTTATTAAGGCATAAAAGCAAAATAAACGTTAGAAAAAGATTTAGAAGGTTAGGGGTATGGATGGTAGTCAAAAGGCTACATCCACACCCCTAAACCCCAAATCCCAAAGTGTAGAACCAAGGAAAGGAATATTGGGTATAGAACAATACCTTGTGTTTTTGGTGAAGCGAGAAGAATCAAGAAGCTTTGATGTGTTTTTGGGTGTTCTTTTGGTGTTTGGAAGAGAGAAAAACGTGTAGAGAATCTGGGCAGAGAGCAAAATTAAGAAAAAAGTCTTCCTCTCCTGGTCTGTGGGGTGCTTGGGGCTATCTATATCCCCAACACGCTTTTCGAGATGGTGACTTCCTTTGATCGGGTTGATCTTGACATTTTTGGAAAGGTATTGACTTCCTGTTTCTGAAAAGGTATGGATCTTGATCAAATGTTATGGCTCTCAGAAGTTCGCAATGCATTGATCAGTGCGTCATCCTAGTTTTTGTGATATCTCAGCCGCATTAACTTCGATTTCAACCCATGAATAGTCATTGGAATGAGAATTTGATAATCTTTGCAATGGCATCAGTATCAACTCGTTCTGATAGTCAAATCAAAATTAGGATTTTTGGGCCCACCCGAGATCGACTTCAAGTTAAACTTAGTCAAACTTGTTAAAAATATCCGAGAATCTTGGGTTTGATTTAAAATTATGAAAAACATTGTTTTACGAGAGTTTGGACCAATGGAGAGAAAATGATATTTTTGAATTTTTCATGGTCAACATTTACCTGGTTAACATTGCCCTGCGGCCCTTATAGGATTGCTGGGCCTACCCGGCGGCTTTAGAAGGGCCACTGGGCAACCCAGGCCTATAAAAGGGTCCTTTTTTTTTTTTTTCATCACTTCCCCCTACTCCTCAATCTCTACAAAAATTCCCAGAGTTACCAGAGCTTAGCGGGTCCTTCCTTTTAGCTTCAGTCCGTTATTTCAATGTATTGCTTTAGTCTTTTCTGCACTTGTGGTCAGTGTCTATTTTTTCTACAAAATGTTAGTTGTAATACTGCTAAAGATGCATGCTAGTGCTTATTTTATTTTTTGGAATTTTCATAAGCATATATTTTATTGCCATTATTTATGCCATGCTATCTTTAGGAAAATGCACACATATATATTTTTGTTTTTGATATATGAGTGCGTGAATATGTGGGAATTTAAATGCCGTAAATAAAAAAATGCGGGACATGGGTAAAGGGACTTACCTGGTAGTCGGGAATAGTGGGAATGGTGAGACATATGTGGGATTCGGGTAGAGACAGAGGATATTTGAATAGTGGTCCTAGGTAGTAGAAACTTGAGAAACTTTCGGAATTTAGTGTCAAAATTCTAGCGAGACATATGGCATGGCAGCTAGTTAGCTTCGAAATTTGGGAAATCCGGGTAGAGACAGAGGATATTTGAATAGCAGTCTTGGTTTTAGGGAGGATATTTGGACAGCAATCCCGATTTGGTGTTAGGTAGAAACATAGGATTTCTGAATAGCCGTCTTGATTTGGTGTCAAGTAGAAACAGAGGATATCAGAATAGCAGTCTTGATTTTTGCCAAGTAGAAACAGAGGATATCTGAACAGCAGTCTTGGTTTTAGGTCGGGTAGAAATAGAAGATATTTGGATAGCAGTCTTGGTATTAGGCTGGGTAGAAATAAAAGATATCTAGATAATAGTCCCGATTTGGTGTCAGGTAGTAATAGAGGATATCTAAATAGCAGTCTTGATTTGGTGTTATATAGAAACAGAGAATATCTGAATAGCAGTTCTGATTTTTGCCAAGTAAAAACAGAGGATATCCAAAGAGCAGTCTTGATCTTAGGCTGGGTAGAAACAGAGGATATCAAGATAGTGGTCCTAATTTGGTGTTAGGTAGAAACAAAGGACATCTTAATAGCAATCCTGATTCTTGCCAAGTAGAAACAGAGGAAATCTGAATAGCAGCCTTGGTCTTAGGACGGGTAGAAAAAAGGGTATTTGAATAGCTGTCTCGAATTTTACCGAATAGAAACAGAGGATACCTGAATAGTAGTCTTGATCTTAGGCCAAGCAGAAACAAAAAATATCTAGATAGCAGTCCGAATTTAGTGTTAGGTAGAAACAGAGGACATCTAAATAGCAATCTCGATTCTTACCAACTAGAAACAGAGGATATTTGAATAGCAGCCTTGGTCTTAGGCCGAGTAGAAAAGATGGATATCTAAATAGCTGTCCCAAATTTTACCAAATAGAAACAGAGGATATCTGAATAGCAGTCTTGATCTTAGGCCGGGTAGAAACAGAGGATATCTAGATAGCAGTCCGAATTTGGTGTTAGGTAGAAACAGAGGACATCTTAATAGCAGTCTCGATTCATGCCAAGTAGAAACAGAGGATATTTGAATAGCAGCCTTGGTCTTACGCAGGGTAGAAACAGAGGATATCTGAATAGCAGTTTCAATTTTTGCCAAGTAGAAACAGAGGATATTTGAATAGCAGCCTTGATCATAGGTCGGGTAGAAATAGAGGATATCTAAATAACAGTCTTGATTTTTGCTAAGTAGAAATAGAAGATATTTGAATAGCAGTCTAGATCGTAGGCTGAGTAGAAACAGAGGATATCGAGATAGCAATCCCAATTTGGTGTTAGGTAGAAACAGAGGATATCTAAATAGCAGTCCGAATTCTTGCCAAGTAGAAATAGTGGATATCTGAATAGCAGCCTTGGTATTAGGCCGAGTAGAAAAGACGGATATCTGAGTAACTGTCCCGAATTTTGCCAAATAGAAACAGAGGATATCTGAATAGCAGTGTTGAGCTTAGGCCGGGCAAAAACAAAAGACATCTTAATAGCAGTCTCGATTCCTGCTAAGTAGAAACAGAGAATATTTGAATAGCAGCCTTGGTCTCACGCAGGGTAGAAACAGAGAATATCTGAATAGCAGTTTCGATTTTTGCCAAGTAGAAACAGAGGATATTTGAATAGCAGTCTTGATCATAGGTCGGGTAGAAACAGAGGATATCTAAATAGTAGTCCTGATTTTTGACAAGTAGAAACAAACAATATCTGAATAGCAATCTTGGTCTTAGGGAGGATATCTGGACAGCAATCCCAATTTGGTGTTAGGTAGAAACATAGGATATCTGAGTAGCAGTCTTGATTTGATGTCAAGTAGAAACGGAGGATATCAGAATAGTAGTCTTGATTTTTGCCAAGTAGAAACAGAGGATATCTAAATAGCTGTCTCGGTTTTAGGTCGGGTAGAAACAAAAGATATCTAGATAGCAGTCTTGGTATTAGGCTGGGTAGAAATAAAGGATATCTAGATAACAGTCCTGATTTGGTGTTAGGTAGAAATAGAGGGTGTCTAAATAGTAGTACTGATTTGGTGTTAGATGGAAACAGAGAATATCTGAATAGCATTTCCAATTTTTGCCAAGTAAAAACAAAGGATATCTGAATAGCAGTCTTGATCTTAGGCCGAGTAGAAACAGGGGATATCAAGATAGCAGTCCCAATTTGGTGCTAGGTAGAAACAAAGGACATCCGAAAAGTAGTCCCGATTCTTGCCAAGTAGAAACAAAGGATATCTGAATAGCAGCCTTGGTCTTAGGCCGGGTTGAAACAGAGGATATTTAAATAACAGTCTTGATTTTTACTAAGTAGAAATTGAGGATATTTGAATAGTAGTCTAGATCGTAGGCTGAGTACAAACAGAGGATATCTGGATAGCAATCCCAATTTAGTGTTAGGTAGAAATAGAGGACATCTAAATAGCAATCCAGATTCTTGCCAAGTAGAAACAGTGGATATCTGAATTGCAGCCTTGGTCTTAGGCCGGGTTGAAACAGAGGATATCTAAATAACAGTCCTGATTTTTTCTAAGTAGAAATAGAGGATATTTGAATAGCAGTCTAGATCGTAGGCTGAGTAGAAACAGAGGATATCTAGATAGCAATCCCAATTTGGTGTTAGATAGAAACAGAGGACATCTAAATAGCAGTCAGGATTCTTGCCAAGTAGAAACAATGGATATCTGAAGAGCAGCCTTCGTCTTAGGCCAAGTAGAAAAGACGGATATCTGAATAACTGTCCCGAATTTTGTCAAATAGAAACAGAGGATATCTTAATAGCAGTCTTGAGCTTAGGCCAGGTAGAAAAAGAGGATATCTAGATAGCAGTCCAAATTTGGTGTTAGGCAAAAACAAAGGACATCTTAATAGCAGTCTTAATTCTTGCCAAGTAGAAACAGAGGATATTTGAATAGCAGTCTTGGTCTTACGCAGGGTAGAAACAGAGGATATCTGAATAGCAGTTTCGATTTTTGCCAAGTAGAAACAAAGGATATTTGAACTGCAGTCTTGATCATAGGTCAGGTAGAAACAGAGGATATCTGAATTGTATTCCCGATTTTTGACAAGTAGAAACAGTTGATAACTGAATAGCAGTCTTGGTCTTAGGAAGGATATCTGGACAGCAATCCCGATTTGATGCTGGGTAGAAAAATAGGATATCTAAATAACCGTCTCGAATTTTGCCAAATAGAAACGAAGGATATCTGAATAGCAGTCTTAATCTTAGGCTGGGTAGAAACAGAGGATATCTAGATAGCAGTCCGAATTTGGTGTTAGGTAGAAACAAAAGACATCTAGATAGCAGTCTCGATTCTTGCCAAGTAGAAATAGAGGATATTTGAATAGCAGCCTTGATCTTAAGCCGAGTAGAAAAGATGGATATCTGAATAGCTGTCCCGAGTTTTGCCAAATAGAAATAGAGGATATCTGAATAGCAGTCTTGATCTTAGGCCGAGTAGAAACAGAGGATATCTAGATAGTAGTCCGAATTTGGTGTTAGGTAGAAACAAAGGACAGCTGAATAGTAGTTCCAATTTTTGCCAAGTAGAAACAGAGGATATCTAAATAGTAGTCCTGATTTTTGAAAAGTGGAAACAGACGATATTTGAATAGCAGTTCTGATCATAGGCCGGGTAGAAATAAAGGATATCTAGATAGAAGTCCCAATTTGGTGTTAGGTAGAAACAAAGGACATCTGAATAGCAGTCCCAATTCTTGCGAAGTAGAAACAGAGGATATTTGAATAGCAGCCTTGGTCATAGGCCAAGTGGAAAAGACGAATATCAAAATAGCTGTCACAAATTTTGCGAAATAGAAACAGAGGATATCAGAATAGTAGTATCGATCTTAGGCTAGGTAGAAATAGAGGACTTCTAGATAACAGTCTGAATTTCTAGTTAGGTAGAAACAGAGGACAACTTAATAACAGTCTCGATTCTTGCCATGTAGAAATAGAGGATATTTGAATAGCAGTCTTGGTCTTACGCAGGGTAGAAACAGAGGATATCTGAATAGTAGTTTCAATTTTTGCCAAGTAGAAACAGAGGATATTTTATTAGCAGTCTTGATCATAGATCGGGTAGAAATAGAGGATATCAGAATAATAGTCCTGATTTTTGACAAGTAGAAACATATGATATTTGAATAGTAGTCTCCATCATAGGCTGGGTAGAAACAGAGGATATCTAGATAGCAGTCCCAATTTCGCGTTAGGTAGAAACAGAGGACATCTAAATAGCAGTCCCGATTCTTGCCAAGTAGAAACAGAGAATATTTGAATAGCAGCCTTGGTCTTAGGCCAAGTAGAAAAGGCGAATATCTGAATAGCTGTCGCGAATTTTACCAAATAGAAACAGAGGATATCTAAATAGCATTCTTGATCTTAGGCTGGGTAGAAACAGAGGACATCTAAATAGCAGTTCAAATTTGGTGTCAGGCAGAAACAAAAGACATCTTAATAGCAATCTCGATTCTTGAGAACTAGAAATAGAGGATATTTGAATAGCAGCCTTTATCTTACGTAGGGTAGAAACAGAGGATATCTGAATAGCAGTTCCTATTTTTGCCAAGTAGAAATAGAGGAAATCTAAGTAGCAGTCTTGATCTTAGGACGGGTAGAAACAGAGGATATCTGAATAGTAGTCTTAATTTTTGAAAAGTAGAAATAAAGGATATCTGAATAGCAGCCTTGGTCTTAGGCCGAGTTGAAACAAAGGATATCGAAATAACAGTCTTGATTTTTGCTAAGTAGAAATAGAGGATATTTGAATAGCAGTCTAGATCGTAGGCTGAGTAGAAACAAAGGATATCTGGATAACAATCCCAATTTGGTGTTAGGTAGAAACAAAGGACATCTAAATAGCAATCCGAATTCTTGCCAAGTAGAAACAATCGATATCTGAATAGCAGCCTTCGTCTTAGGTCGAGTAGAAAAGACGAATATCTGAATAGCGGTCCCGAATTTTGCCAAATAGAAACAGAGGATATTTGAATAGCAGTGTTGAGCTTAGGCTGGGCAGAAACAGAGGACATCTTAATAGCAGTCTCGATTCTTGCCAAGTAGAAACAGAGGATATTTGAATAGCAGTCTTGGTCTCACGCAGGATAGAAACAGAGGATATCTGAATAGCAGTTTCAATTTTTGCCAAGCAGAAACAGAGGATATTTGAATAGCAGTCTTGATCATAGGTCGGGTAGAAACAGAGGATATCTGAATAGTAGTCTTGATTTTTGACAAGTAGAAACAAATGATATCTGAATAACTGTCTTGGTCTTAGGGAGGATATCTAGACAGCAATCCCAGTTTGGTGATAGGTAGAAACATAGGATATCTGAATAGCAGTCATGATTTGATGTCATGTAGAAACAGAGGATATCAGAATAGCAGTCTTGATTTTTGCCAAGTAGAAGCAAAGGATATCTGAATAGCTGTCTTGGTTTTAGGTCGGGTAGAAACTGAAGATATCTAGATAGCAGTCTTGGTATTAGGCTGGGTAGACATAAAGGATATCTAGATAAAAGTTCTGATTTGGTCTTAGGGAGAAATAGAAGATAACTAAATAGCAGTCCTGATTTGGCGTTAGATGGAAACAGAGAATACCTGAATAGCAGTTCCGATTTTTGCCAAGTAAAAACAAAGGATATCTGAAGAGCAGTCTTAATCTTAGGCCTGGCAGAAACAGAGACTATCAAGATAGCAGTCCCAATTTGGTGTTAGGTAGAAACAAGGACATCTGAATAACAGTCCCGATTCTTGCCAAGTAGAAACAGAGGAAATCTGAATAACAGCCTTGGTCTTAGGCTGAGTAGAAAAGATGGATATCTGAATAGTTGTCCCGAGTTTTGCTGAACAGAAACAGAGGATACCTGAATAACAGTCTTGATCTTAGGCCGGGCAGAAACAGAGGATATCTAGATAGCAGTCCAAATTTAGTGTTAGGTAGAAACAAAGGACAGCTGAATAGTAGTTTTGATTTTTGCCAAGTAGAAACAGAGGATATTTGAATAGCAATCTTGATCAAAGGTCGGGTTGAAACAGAGGATATCTAAATAGTAGTCCCGATTTTTGAAAAGTGGAAACAGATGATATTTGAATAGCAGTCTTGATCATAGGCCGGGTAAAAACAGACGATATCTGAATAGTAGTCCCGATTTTTGACAAGTAGAAACAGATGATATCTGAATACCCGTTTTGGCTTGAAATGATACCAGAATGAAGTTTTTCAGTTTTTTGAATTTTTTTACAATTTTTCTTTGGAATTCTCGAGTTAGGGTCGAGGAAAAACCCCTTGGATCGAAAACATTTTTTTCTTTGTTTCTCGGCCTGTCCCGTCCCGTTTTAGCTTGAAATGATGCGAGGATAATGTTTTTCAATTTTTTAAATTTTTTTGCTACTTTTTCGAAATTCTCTAGTTGGGGTCGGGTAAAAACCACTCGGATCAAAAAGATTTTTTTCTCCTTTCGAGGCTGGTCCCGACCCGTTTTGGCTTGTAATGATGCCTGGATTATGTTTTTCAAATTTTTTTTAACTTTTTTTCATATTTTTTCGGAATTCTCTACTTGGGGTCGGGTAAAAACCGCTCGGATCGGAAACTTTTTTTCTCCCTTTCTCAGCCTGTCCAGACCCGTTTTTGCTTCAAATGATGCCGGGATGATCTTTTTGAATTTTTTTAATTCTTTTTATTATTTTTTTTGGAATTCTCTACTTGTGGTCGAGTAAAAACCGCTCGGATTGAAAACATTTTCTCTCCCTTTCTCAGCCACTCTCGATCCTTTTTGGCTTGAAATGATGTCAGGATGATGTTTTTCAATTTTTTTGAATTTTTTGCTATTTTTTACGGAATTCTCTAGTTGGGGCCGGGTTAAACCCACTCGAATCGAAAACCATTTTTTCTCCCTTTCCCGGCCATTCCCAATCCATTTTGGCTTGAAATGATGCCTGGATGATGTTTTTCAATTTTTTGAATTTTTTTGCTATTTTTTCGAAATTCTCGAGTTGGGGTCGGGTAAAAACCGCTCGGATCAAAAACTTTTTTTTCTCCCATTCTCGGCATGTCCCAGCCTGTTTTGACTTGAAATGATGCAAGGATAACGTTTTTCAATTTTTTGAAATTTTTTGCTAACTTTTTCGGAATTCTCTAGTTGGGGTCGAGCAAAAACCACTCAGATCGGAAAGGTTTTTTTCTCCCTTTCTTGGCCTGTCCCGACCGGTTTTGGCTTGAAATGATGCCTGGATGATGTTTCTCAATATTATTAATTTTTTTCCTATTTTTTTCGGAATTCTATAATTGGGGTCGAGTAAAATCGCTCCAATCGAAAACTTTTTTTCTCCCTTTCTCGGCCTGTCCCAACCCGTTTTGGCTTGAAATGATGCCTAGATGATGTTTTTCAATTTTTTTAATTTTTTTCCTATTCTTTTCAGAATTCTCTACTTGGGATCGGGTAAAAACTACTCGGACCGAAAACTGTTTTTCTCCCTTTCTCGGCCACTCTCGATCCGTTTTGGCTTATAATGATGCCAGGATGATGTTCTTCATTTTTTTTGAATTTTTTGCTATTTTTTTCAGAATTCTCTATTTGGGGTTGGGTAAAATCCACTCGGATCGAAAACTTTTTTTTCTCCATTTCCCGGCCATTCCAGATCCGTTTTGGCTTGAAATGTTGCCTGGATGATGTATTTCAATTTTTTCAATTTTTTTGCTATTTTTTTGGGAATTCTCGAGTTTAGGTCGGATAAAAACCGCTCAGATCGAAAACTTTTTTTTCTCATAATATTGATTAATACCAAGGTGTTTTTGGTCTTTTTGGATTGAATGGTTGGATCTGGACCGTCGGATTATGTGTTGGGTGGATATTCGCTTCGCTGGCCGTTGATTTAAAAAATAAATAAAAAGGAAAGTGAGTGTGTGTGAGAGAGCTAAGCTAAGCGCCGGTGCGATCCTCTAGCTCTGTACTGGCCTTGAGAATCGGCTGTCTTTGGCATATTCGCTTGCTTGGTTCTGTTTTTCAAAATGACGTGGTGCACTGCCGACTGCCGATTACATGTACTTGTTTTTGTTTCTTTGTTTTTGGTACTAAATAAATTTTGAGAAATACCAAAAAGTCTTGGCATTTATTGCAATTAATTTTTTTTCTTTTTTCTTTTTTTTCCTTTAACTTGGGTATTTATCAAAGTTCATGACTTATAATTACAAATTAGAAAATCAATTTGATTTTGATCCAAAGTTTAGGGAATATTTTTGCATTCTATCCATATATAAAAGAAAGGCTAGCTTTAAGCCAAAGACACCAAAAGGGAATAATTGACTTTTAACTAAAGCATATTTTTTGTTCTTATAATTTGAATTGTGTTTATTTGGTTATTTCTGTTTCAAAATTTTTTTTTTGACCCTTTATGTTTAATTATAGTTTTATATTGGTCATGCTGTCAATTTTTTTTAGTAATTTGTTGATTTTTAAGTACCTCTCATATTTAACTATTATATGAAATACTAACTTTAATGATGTGAAATGCAAGAATTTCGTGATTGAAGACTGAAAAACATATTATGGATAGTTAGGTTACTAGCAAAAATGGACTGCAAAGTCAATATGAAAACGAAATTAAACATGAAGAGTCAAAATGGAAATTTTAAAATGTAAATAACCAAAATGGAAATAATCGCAAATTCTAAGGGCAAAAATATACTTTAATCTCAATTTTTACAAAACAAAACAAAAATAAAAAAGAAGAAAAATAAAACATTTTAAGTGACTTGTACACTCTACCCCTCACTCCAAGAAAACCTTCAAAATTGTGAGCATCCATTTCTATTTAAGCCACAACTATTTCACCCAAAAAAAAAACGAATGTTGTATGTTAAATCACTATTGATAACCAATTTTTTTTAACGGCTTGGAACCTTCAATATTTGTAAACTAGTTTCCCACACAATAAAATTGATGCACCTAATCTCTCACGGGACCACACATCATCAATCAATCTCTCTCTCTCTCTCTCTCTCTCTCCAAGATTATCAAAATTGAAAATTAGATTTAAGATTTTTTACCATGCATTGCATATTTGCATCGCCCAAGATAAAGTAAAAGTGTAAAACTCATTTTAAAATAATTAAAAAAAAATTTCACCTCCTTTTGTTAAAATTTTATGCCTAAGCCATGTTATTTCATTCTCTCCATGAAATTAAGTCTTAGTTCAGTTAGTAACAATTCATCAAGTTATGTGTTTTATTTATTTATTTATTTTTTTTTTTTTGCCATGTCAAGATTATTGATGATTGTCTTGTTAAGTGAAGTTACAATAGTGCCATTTTGATTTTATTGTTCTACATTTTAAAATCTTTGTTATTCTTGTTGTATTATTAATTTATATTGTAGATAGTTTTTACTTTATTTATAAATGTTGATTAGAAAACTTTTTATTAAAAAAAGTGAAAAGAGAGAAGAGCGGAAAAATAAAAATTTTGAATCTTAGGCTGTGTTTGTTTCATGTAAAACGTTTTCCGGAAAATACATATTTTCTGGAAATGCTATTTTCCGGAAAAGGAAAATATTTTTAAGTGTTTGGTTGAATTATGAAAATTGTTGTGGAAAATTGAGTTCATGTGTTTGGTTCTATTTGGAAAATGCTATTTTCCTACTATTTTTTCACATTGATTCCGGCAACAACAACACAACAACAACAACAACAACAAATTGATTTCGACGACAACAACAACAATCAAACTTTAAACAAACAAAACTAAGATGGGTCTCCTAAGATTAATTCCGGCGACAACAACAACAAACAAACAAAACAAACAAAACTTTCCCACCCATCTCGCCATCGTCGTCCTTCATCTCCACTGGGAATCGGGCCGGTATAATCGGTCCTACCCTCTGCCGCCGACACCAACAACCTCCACCACAACCACTGCGGCCATCCCCAGTCTGGGTCGAAGGTCTGGGTCGTCGAAGGTCTAGGTCGTTGGTCGAAGGTCGAAGGCAATGGATCGAACGTCTGGGTCGAACGCCTGGGTCTGGGTCGAACACTTTGGGCTTTGGGTTCGTGGGTCGCCGGCAGAGGCGAGCTCGAGCGGAGGCGAGATCACGCGGCAAAGGCGAGCTCGAGCGGAGGCGATCGAAGGCGAGATCGAGCGAAGGCGACGCAGTGCTTGGTGTGGATCGGAGCTTGGAGCTTGGAGCTCGTCGGAGAGTAGATCGGAGTTTGGAGCTTGGAGCTCGTCGATGTGTGGATCGTCGGTGTGTGGATGGTCTCGCCGTGGAGGATGGGTAAGTTTCTTGGCTCTCTCTTTTCTGTGTTCTCTCTCAACTTCTCTGTTTTGTGCGTTTTGGGCATTTTACGGAAACCATTTGAAGGGAAAATGAGAGCGTAAAATGATTTCCGGGTCAAAGGAGTAAAAAGGGTCAAACTGAAGCTGATTTTTCGGAAAATAAAATTTTCCTTTCTTGCCAAACACTGAGGCCAGGTGGTAAATGATTTCCGGAAATCATTTACCACCAAAACAAACGCAGCCTTAAATAGTGTGGAAGGTAGAATATGAGCTTAGGCCGAGAGCCAAAGTCTCAATAGATCATTTCTTGAAAGATAGACTCGGCCCAAAGGCATGGGTGTGAATGAAGTGATCTAGGGAATAAAAGACAACTCCCTGAGATAGATCTCATGGACATCTCGACTGACTTCCACTATCAAGGTCCATCGCTAAGGTAATTGATGGGGATGAGACAAGTATAGTCTGTCCTTGAGTTCTCGTCTAAAGAACATAAGAAACCACAAAGGTTAGCCTGCTCCAGTTCGTCCATAGTGTCGTTCATGTCTAGCAAGTATGTCCTAATATAAAATGTTGTCCAGCATAAAAAGGCCATCCAAGTTAAAAAAAGGTCGTCTAGACATGGAAGTAGATGGACGACCCTTAAACACTTGGAATATCTTCAGAATGAATTTATACACAAAACTTATATTTCGAACCACGTTCTACTATTTTGAAGTATAAGCAAAATCCTTACTCATTGCTTTAACTTCTCATTAAACTCTTAACTTCTAATGGTAGTTATAGAAGATAAGATTAAATCTTATAACTTCTATAGCAGTTGTAAAAGTTAGTTCTAAACCTTGTAACTTCCATACGGTTTGAGGAAGTTACCAATCAAGTAACCACTCCAAGGCTCACTATATAAGGACTCATCCATGTTAAACGAAAGTAAGTTTCCACCGCTCCTCAAAAGTTGGAATTCTTGAGTTTTAAGAAAAAACTAACTTAAGCATCGGAGGGTTCTTGACTGATCTACCCCGGTCACCTTTAATCGTGTGTTCCTATTTTTTCAGGACTTTCAAACAACCTCTAATCCATTGAAGCCCAGAGCATTCAGCCTACTGATTTTTTGTGCATTATCAGTAATGACCATAACCTTTCTTGTAGNAAAAAAAAAAAAAGTTAGCATATAGATATAGCTCTGTCATATTCATGTTCAGCACCATCCTAAAGCCATTAACTAATTAGCGTCCACAAATCTCTTAATTTATTTATTTTTGACTCTCGGGGTAATTTTTACAAACATTTGGCATGCATACTCTGCCTCTATGGAAACAACAAAAAAGACATTAGCAAAAGACCCTTGTAGAACCAATTTGATTACTAAGATGAAACATAGAACCAAAAGTAGTATGGTATTATAGTAAAGAGTAACAAACAAAGAGGGGTTGATAAGGTTACCTAGATGAAGAAAGATTATTGAGTTTGGCAGTGGCAACCTCGTGGGTTCTTAGTTCTTTGATGAGCCCCACTCCGATGCTATACAAGCCTATTATTATACTAATATATAAAATTAGTAGAACAGTAGAGTGCCAATCAATGGTAACATTGGTGTTAGGACATATATGTTTTAACTTGTTTAAGAACATATGTCACTTAGTTATGTAAATTGGCTAATCCTTTGACAAAACGCACTCTGCTTGTAATTGGGTAGTTCTAGGTATTTTTAATACTTCAAGAAACAATGTTTCAAGGTCAAGTGTTGAAGTCATCAAGTTTGTCCAAGAGAAAGCAAGTTGAAGTGCAGAATTTATAAATCTCGACACCGCTCGACAGCTACCTGACACCTGCTATCTGTCGAGATTTAAAAGTCAGATTTCCAATCTTGATTTTCTTGGGATCCGTGAATATGTTTTTGGGCCTTCTTTTTCTAACCCTAAACATATAAAATGATTATTTTAAGAGCCGTTTTGGGTGACACAAGTTGCGTGATCATTGAGCAATCTCGTTTAAGCAAATTGTGATCAACAGACGAAGTTCTTAACCTACTTCATCTTCCATCAAGAAGTTGCTGTGTATTTGCACCATAGGGTTTGTAACCAAGCATCTTCCTACTATTCATCATAAAGGATGATCTGAAGAACTTTGCAGCCAACCATTCTTCCTTAGTGTGTTCTGAAGTCGCGTACTTGGATCCGCGCATTGGTTAGTCACGTACTTAGGAGCCGTACATCAAAGGTGGAGACTGTCACTACAAATCAAGTCTAATTGGGTATTGGGTAAGAGTTCAACTGTAGGTTGGTAAGGTACTTGGGATTCCTTTACTTGTAACCGCTTGATTTGATAATAGTGGAGTTTCGGGAGTGGTGACCTGAAAATCACCGGTGGGGTTTTTGCCATTAGGGTTTTTCCCATTCGTAAACAAATCACCGTGTTATTTATTTTCCACTGCATATTTAGTTGATTGGTGATTTGTTTGTGCTTCCATAAAAATTGCATGATTAATTGATTAATTAATTACTTGGCTAAATTAATTAATTAGGGTTAATCACAAGGGGTCATTCAGATTGTGACCTATCAATAGGCTTGTCCATGGGTTTAATAAGAAAAGAAACTCAGCATAATAAAAAATAACTCACAAAATTCACAACATATTCTGCATCTATAGTTTCAAATACCGAACCAATTTTAGAGAGCTGTAAGTAAATTCTACCTCATTGAATTCAACACTCCCACACAATTTATCATCCAATTTGTACCTCAAGTTGTGATCATATAGAATTGAAACTGTCTTAAAATCACCTTGGTTCTTCAAAAGCGCCATAAGAGAGAGCCTTCAATCATAGTCCACATCAACTCCTCTTTGCTTCAAGAATTCTTTGGCCTCTGCAATGTCCTGTGCAAAAAGAATTTACAATGGTTATGCAAACCGGAACTTCCTAGAACAGATTTAACCCAATGGTTATGCAAACTAGAAATCCTAACCATCACTTTGTTGCCTTATCCTCTGACCAAAAATTCTAACAATGCTAGAGATCCACAGTTTAAGTAATGTAAAATCCTAAGCTTGACACACTTATGTTCCACAACATGGTGATCCAAAACACTTTCGAGTCACTTATAAGTCAATAAGTAAGCCAATTAAGTATCAGGGAAACATAACAGAACAAAAACCAGGGCAATTGAGTTGGTTCACTGCAAGGAGAAAAAGGAAACTCAACTTTGATAGCCTCTTTCAAATTGACTAAGAGAGCTTCTTCTTTTTTCACTTGAAAATGGGTAAGGAGGGGCAATTGCCTCCTTTACCTCTCCAAAAAGGCTTATCCTTCCCCAAAAAGAAGAATCCTCTTCCCCCAATATCAACTCTCTTTTTTTTCCTCAATTATTTCCACAATTTTGTAATAGCTCTTTTAGGATTTTTACAATAAACATAGATTTTGAATAATTGGAAACATCAGCCAATACAAAAAGAGAAAATGCTGAATACTATTTAAATGGAAAAAATGATTTTGTTGATGAGTATTGTAACTTCTGTGCCATGTGATTCTGTGAACAGACAAGAGTTTGACATTATAGATAAAATTAAATAGGTAGGTTAAATTAGATCAGATTTTTTGCTAAGTAAAAACTAGAAATTAACAATTAGATTACATTTAAGATTTTAATGCATATTACTCAAAAAAAAAAAAAAATTATTCTAATGCAAATCTTCCACAGTTCCACTATTTAATCTAGCTCTTAACACATGCAGTGTATATACACAAATAAAAATTTCCTTAGACAATCAAAGAAAAAAACAACTAGCCAATTACAAGAAAAAATCATCATTGAAAACAATATAAGGGTTTTCTTAATATATAATGGAATTATATCATAGTAAATACTATTAACACATCCGTATCCACACTGCCGACCATGATTTGCTTAACCAGTCCAAAGAAAAGAACATGGTTGGAAAGTACGCCTTGGATTTTATGGTCTGATAATCACAGCATCGGCATTCAAAGCAAAGCATATTCAAATACAACAAGACCCTCTAGGAACTTAATATCCATTGGTGGGGACTGTATAAATCGAAAGTCAAGTACATACAGTGATATTTCAGATAATATGCCCAAAGAAAGGTGGAAATCATCTAACTATATAGATGACCAAAAAAAAGAATACCTTTAGAAAAGAAAAGAAGAAGAACTTACAGTGAGTGTGGGATTGAGAGATGATGTACTGAAGAAGACCAGATTGGTGGCAGTGGGTGGTGGCTGAGGTGAGAGAGAGTAGATCTATGGCGACAGCGGCTACAGCTAGGGCGATGGAGGTGACGGCGGCTAGGGCTAGGGAGGTGGCTAGGGGCGGCAGAGATGTGAGAGAGAGAGCTCAACAATGGTGAGAGAGAGCTCCGCATGGTGAAAATGAAAACGGGTTAGAGAGAAAAAAGAAAAAAGAAAAAAAAGAAAATGGAGTTGGATGGGAAAGGAAAAATGGGTTTTTAACTTTTAAGAGCTTGAGAAGGGGGAGCCGAATGAAAAGAAAGAAAAAAAAAAATTAAAGAAAAAAGCTTTGGGCGAAAAAAAAAAAAAAAAAAAAGGTTGGAAATGAAAAAAGAAAAAGTTTAGCTACAAAATTAATTGTAGACTTAGGCTACAAATTTACTCAATATCTTCTTATTGGAGGTGAATTTTGACAAATCCACCATTGAATTGCATCTTCTTCTTATATCATCTATGTTTGTAAAATTTCAAAAAAATTAAAGATCAATAGTTATGTCATCAATAAATTTTTAAATTGTAAGTTTTTGTAATTTAAAATTATGCATAAAATATAAGATTATAAATTATATAGTAAATGATATCTGATTGATACAAAATTGACATACGCATTAAGAGCGTAAAGAACATGTAATTCAACGTTAAATTTTCAAAATATGTAGTAATATTTTTTTTATTGAGTGAGTTTATAGTCTAAGGCTACAACCAATTTTGTAGCTAAACTTTGTCCAATGAAGAATAGGGGGAATTTTGTGCGGCAATAAAAATATGGGGTGAAGCATATAACGATGTTGTATGAACATGTCTATGCAATACATAGATTAATTAATAAAATAAAAATGAAATAAATTAGATACAATTCACACATTTGAATAATTGGCCAAAAATAGATAATTAAAAATATTAATTATCTTAAGTCACATGTTAAAAGAAAAATATATAATTGCCACAATGAGCTAAGAAAAATATGTAATCCCTACAATGAGCTAAATCATATACAATAAATTAAAATTTTTAAATTTAAGGGCTCTTGGCATTTGATTTGAGGAGAACTCGTTTCATAATAGGTCTACTATTAAACCACCCAATAATGTATTACTGAATTCATATTTTGAAAATTCAACCATTGGATTACATGTTCTCTATGGTTTTAACATGCATGCCAATTTTTGTGCCAATCGGATGTAATTTACCATTTGATCTATAAACTCATCTTTTATGCATTATTTTAAACTACTAAAACTTGAATCTAGACAATTGATTGATGACATCACTATTGATATTTGATCATCTTGAAATTTTGTAAACATTAAAAATATATGAAGATAATGTAATCTAACGGTAGATTTGTCAAAATTTCACATCGAATTAAGAAATATAGAGTTGGATTCAAGTTACACCTGATGTAATTCTAAAAAATATTACACCACATAATAACTTATTATTGAATTTATATTTTGAAAATCTAACCGTTGAATTACATGTTCTATATGATCTTAACATGCATGCCAAGTTTCATGCCAATCGAATATATTTCACCATTTGATCTATAAACTCATCTTTTATGCATTATTTTAAACTAGGAGAAATTGCAATTTACCCACCTGTGATTTGGCCCGTTTTAACAATGCCCACCCGTGGTTTGAAATTTGTCACTTAACCCACCTGAGGTGACCTCTGTTAGACCTCCGTTACCCACCTCAGCCCTTTTTGTTTAAAAATCCCCTTTACTATATAAGCCAAAAATTAGAATCCAATTAAAACACAATTAGAACCCTAAGGACTGAGCTCTCTTCCTCTCCCTACCTTCGAACCCTAAAAAATCCCATTAGCCTTAATCCCTTTCCCTCTGTACTCCGATTGCCAAAGTGAAATCCTTCCCCGAACACTTGCAAGCAAGGAGGAGTGCTGAAGTTTGAGTTTTCCTCTATATCAGGTGTGAAATTACTTTCTAGGGTTTGCGATTGTTGTGTTTATTCTTTTTCAATGTGTAACGATTGATGAAATTAGTGGTTTACCATTATTCATTTCCAATGTTTATTCATATTAGAGTTTTTTTGTCATAAAATTAGTGGTTTTCCATTGTTGGGTTTACCATTGGTGTGTTTGTTCTTTTATAGTTGACATTGATGACTGTGGTCCCTAGGAATATTTTGGTTAGATGCATCTTTAGGTTGTTTGTGGTCCCATGGAGACAAATTGTTTAGTTGGTTGTGTTTCTTGTCTCTGACCCCACGTTACTTGGTGTCTGGTGTGCAACTGAAATTATTTTGCTCTTGTGTGTTGTCTCTATGCATGTATTGGTTATGTATTTAATCACTATTGTTTGTGCATGTGTTTTAAACCCTGCAGATGGTTGCTGAAATTCGTTTTGATTTTACCATTCACCATAGTGGGAATTTTGAGTGGAACCTTGGTTTAGAGTATTAGGGATGCCTTGAGAGAATATGCAATGAGAAAGTCTGTGGACATTAAGTTTAAGCTTAATGAGAAGACCAAAGTTTCTATCTACTGCAAGTATGACTGGGGTTGGAAGGTATACGCATCACAGATTACAGGGGAGTTAACCTTCCAGATAAAGACCATGGTTCCAACTTGTACATGTGAGAGGACACTCAAGCATAGCCAGGTCACTTCTACATATGTAACTAGGAAATACTTGGAGGATTTCAACAAAAACCCTGATTGGGCAGTTTCTGGTGTGAAGCACCGAGTCATGCAGGATGTAAATGTTGACTTGAGCATAAATCAGGTGTACAGAGCTAAGAGGAAAGTTAGAGAGTTCATACTAGGCAATGAGAGGTTGCAGTATGGGAAGCTTAGGGACTATGTAGAGATGATAAGAGTAACTGATGTGGGGAGTAAGGTGATGCTGCAAACTGAGATTACTGAGCCTAACACACAACCCAAGTTCAAAAGGATGTATGTGAGATACAACGCACAGAAAGTTGGATTCTTGGGGGGTGTAGGCCACTTGTAGGATTAGATGGTTGCCACTTGAAGAGCAAGTTTGGTGGACATATATTATCAACAACTGCAAGGGATGGGAATGACAATATTTTCCTTGTTGCATTAGGTGTAGTTGAGTAAGAAAACAAGGATTCTTGGGTGTGGTTTTTACAAACATTTGCAGAGGATATTAGGAGGCCAGATGAGCTGAATCTAGTGTTCATTTCAGATAGGCAGAAGGTAATACTTGTTTTGTTCATTTCTACTTTATACTTGTTTGTTTTTATTCTTAGGCTGATGGTGTTCATTGTTGATTGTATGTATCATAACCAAGGATTGATACCTGCCAGGGAGATGTTGTTCCCAACAATGGAACATAGATTTTGTGTGAAACATAATTACAACAACTTTAAGTTAACATTCAAGGGTTTAGAGTTGAAGGCTGCGTTATGGAGGTGTGCTGCAGCAACAACAGTTAAGGAGTTTGAAAAGAGAATGCAAGAGCTAAAGGAATTGGACAGAGAAGCATGGGAGTATGTAGCAGATATCCAACCAACCCAATGGACCAAGTCACATTTCACTCCAAGGGCCATCTCTAATTGTTATGTGAACAATCTTAGTGAGTCATTTAATTCTATGATACTAGAAGTTAGGGATAAGCCTACCATTGCCATGCTAGAGTGGATTAGGATTAGGTTGATGACTAGAATGTACAGTAAGAGGACTAGAATAGAAAAATTCACTAGTAACCTTTGTCCAAACATAGTGCAGAAGCTTGAGCAGTTGAAAGTTGATTCTAAGTCACTTTCTGCTATTCCATCAGCTTGCTATATATATGAGGTTGATAATGAGTATGAGAGACATGTGGTTAATCTTAGCAAAAAGTCTTGTACGTGTAGAGTTTGGGATTTGATAGGAATCCCATGTAAACATGGTGTTGCAGCAATCTATAAGAACTTGGAGAGGCCTGAGGATTATGTGCATGCATGCTTTAGAAAGGATGCCTATGTGGCTGCATTTAAGGAGATGATTACCCCACTGTCTAGCCAAGATGAATAGGTTAGCCAACCTGCTCCTGTTGCTCCAATTGTGTACAAGTCTTCAAGCAGGCCACCAATGAAACGGAAGAAAGATGCAGATGAGCCAAACAACCCATACAAAGTCTCTAGGTCATATAGACCTATAAAATGTGGGTTTTACCATTAGGAGGGGCATAATTCAAGGAGGTGTAAGGCTGGAATAACTGGTGAGACACCATGGCAAAGGAGGCAGAGAATTGAGAGGCAAAAAAAAATTTTGTAAGTAAAGCAATAATGTGTCCACTATGACAATTATATTACAAGTCTATTCCTGATGCAAGACAATTCTTTTTGTAGAGACAAAAGGGACAAGGAACAAGCAGCCAAGCAACCAAGCAGCCAAGCAGCCAGTTAACCAGCCAGCTAGTCAGTCAGCCAGCCAGCCAGCCAACCACCAAGGAGGTTTGCAAGGCAGCCACCCTGGCTTGCCAACTAGGTAGCCAACCAGGTAGGCAAGCAAGCAAGCAGCCAACTAGCCAACCAGCCAAGCAGGCAGGCAGGCAAGCAGCCAACTAGCCAACCAACCAGCCAACCAGGTAGGCAAGCAAGCAGGCAACCAACTAGCCAACCAGCCAAGCAGGCAGGCAGGCAAGCAGCCAACTAGCCAACCAGCCAGCCACCAAGGAGGTTTGCAAGGTAACTAGCCAACCAGCCAGCCAATGAGCAAGGAAGGCAGTCAACAAGATTAGCAAACAAGGAGGCCAAGGCCAACTAGTCAACCAAAGCAACAGAGAACCAGACAACTAGTCAACCAACAAGTGGGGTAGCTAGTCATTCAATAAGAAAGCCAACCACCCATCAAGCAAGTCAACTAGTCAACCAGCCATAAAAGTAACCATTAAGGCAGCCAACGGGCAAGCCCTACACACAGCCAGCCTAAACATTTGCTTCAGCTTCAACCAGACCACCAAGTAAAGTACCTACTACTCAATGGTTCTTATGCAACCAGCCCATCTCTCAAGATCCTCAGGTATATACACAAACACAAACACTACCCTTTATACTTACATAATTAGATCTTGATATGAAGTTTCTATGTATTTTGCAGGCTTGAAAGGGGTTGGTACCACCAAGGGTCGTTGGGAGAGGAGGTGGATTAAGAGCTAAGACATCTGGTGCAATGTTCTCAACAGGCAGGGGTAAAGGCAATGACAAGGGCAAGGTCTTTGGAAAATGAAAATTGGAGACTGCGCAAGTAGAAACTTTACTTTACTTTACTTTTTTTTTTTTTTTTGGTTATTGTGGCAAGGACAAGGGCAATTGTTTAGTTGATAGTGGCATATCACCACTTTTTTTTTTTTTTTTTTTTTTTTTTTTTTTACCCCCCCCCCCCAAGAATCCAACTTTTTGTGCATTGTATCTCACATACATCCTCTTGAACTTGGGTTGTGTGTTAGGCTCAGTAATTTCAGTTTGCAGGATTACCTTACTCCCCACATCAGTTACTATTATCATCTCTGCATAATCCCTAAGCTTCCCATACTGCAACCTCTCATCACCTAGTATGAACTCTCTAGCTTTCCTCTGAGCTTTGTACACCTGATTTATGCTCAAGTCAACATTTACATCCTGCATGACTCGATGCTTCACACTAAAAACTGCCCAATCAGGGTTTTTGTTGAAATCCTTCAAGTATTTCCTAGCCACATATGTAGAAGTGACCTGGCTATGCTTGAATGTCCTCCCACATATACAAGTTGGAACCATGGTCTTTATATGGAAGGTTAACTCTCCTGCAATCTGTGATGCGTATACCCTCCAACCACAGTCATACTTGTAATGGACAGAAACTTTGGTCTTCTCGTTAAGCTTGAACTTAATGTCCACAGATTTTCTCACTGCATATTCCCTCAAGGCAGCCCTAAACACCTTAACATTTGGGAACTTCATACCCTTGCATAACTAAGGGTAACTCATGCCAATGTTCTCATTAAACTCTGGATATGTCACCCTTTCATCCTCATCCTCTGAACTGTCTATGCTCCTAGTGTCATCATCATCAAGGGCTTTTTCAGCCCAATCATTATTTTCACTAGCTTGATCACTAGCAGCAGCTTGATCACTGGCAGCAGCTTGATCACTGACAACAACTTCTGGTCTCTTCCCATTATCTGTAACTTGCTCTCTCACACCATCTCCCTCATTTACATTTTCACTATCTCTTTGATACTCTCTCATATTGGGCACCTCATTGTTCTTAGCACTAAATATGTCATCAAGATAATCTGGTCCTTCATACCCTTCATCTAGCCAATTAGGTTCATCCACATGAACATCTTCACTACCAACAGTTTGTCCATAGGTTGTTTGGTCATTCACATGCACAACTCCACCAACACTGCCATCTCTTAAACCCTAAACAAGTTCTTCACTAACATCATTTTGGTCAACCACAAACTCCCTAACAGTATTGGTCACCTCCTCACAATCAGGATCATCATCTTCATCATTCATTTCCCATGACTGGTCTACTGCAATTGGTTGATCTGGTTCAGCTATAGGTTTTTCAATAGCAATTGGTTCAACTTCAGGTTCTACATAAAAAGTGTGATTTCATTTGTTGGCCATTTAGCATGTAGTTCACACATGTAGGTCACATCCTCATTTGAAGTAATTAACCTTAACTCTTGCTCTAAGTCACCACCAGGTATTAAATAATAAATCCTACTGTTAATAGGTCCCCCAGCCTCAGCATAAATGTCTTATATCTCAAAATGACTTAGTAGATCTAGATCAACATTAGCCATTGTAGATACCTCACCACCTACATACTCTAAACCAGGGTTCCACTCAAAATTCCCACTATGGTGAATAGTAAAATCAAAATGAATTTCAGCAGCCATCTGCAGGGTCTAAAACACATGCACAAACAACAGTAATTAAATACATAACCAACATATTCATAGAGACAACACACAAAAGCAAAATAATTTCAGTTGCACACCAAACACCAAGTAACGTGGGGTCAGAGACAAGAAACACAACCAACTAAACAATTTATCTCCATGGGACCACAAACAACCTAAAAATGCATCTAACCAAAATGTTCTTAGAGACCACAGTCATTAATGTCAACTATAAAAGAACAAACACACCAATGGTAAACCCAATAATGATAAACCACTAATTTTATGACAAAAAAACTTTAATCCGAATCACCTTCATCAATCGTTACACATTGAAAAAGAATAAACATAACAATGGCAAACCCTAGAAAGTCATTTCATACCTGATACAGGGGAAAACTCAAACTTCAGCACTCCTCCTTGCTTGCAAGTGTTCAGGGAGGGATTTCACTTTGGCAATCGGAGTACAGGGGGAAAGGGATTAAGGCTAATGGGATTTTTGAGGGTTCGAAGGTAGGGAGAGGGAGAGAGCTCAGTCCTTAGGGTTCTAATTGTGTTCTAATTGGGTTCTAATTTTTGGCTTATATAGTAAAGGGGATTTTTAAACAGAAAGGGCTGAGATGGGTAACGAGGGTCTAACGAAAATCACCTCAGGTGGGTTAAATGATAAATTTCAAACCATGGGTGGGCATTGTTAAAACGGGCCAAACCACAGGTGGGTAAATTGCAATTTCCCCTTATTATTATTATTTGTTTGATAGGACCTCTAAACCATTATTTATTCAATAATACTACTAAAATATCTAATTTTATAGTTTATTGGAATGATCAATTGAGAGTAATAAAAAAAACTATTAATAAGTTATTTTAAGAAAAATTTAATACAACATTTATAAGAAAAATAAAAAATATCAAAAATCAATTTTTTTTTCCTTTATCTCATAAAAGCTTTAACTTTAGAGCATTCATTAACTTTTATCATTAAAAAATTATCCAGTTAATGAGTGCTCTTAAGATATTTTTTAATGAGTACTACTACATCTATAAAATAATTTGCAAACTTTTAGCCTCCAAAGGATTAGACATGGCAAACAGGCGAGATGGTTCGGGTTCGGGTTGGGTTAATCGGATTGCAGATCAAAAACAGGTCATTTTAAGTAGGTTAAAAACAATTCGGGTCAATCGGATTGGAGATCGGGTTGGATTGACCCGTATTTTTCACATGATTTTTTTTTAAATAAAGAAAACAATATGTATTTGCCATTTGGAAAGTCATGCAACAAATTACTTGATATAAAATGCATTACTTTGAATTCACCACTTATATCAATAATGAACTCAGTTAAACTTATTAATACTTATTTAATAATTTTAAAATTATACAAATCTCAACATTGCTAACTAAAACAAAATAACACAAAGATAAGTAAAACAAATACACAAGTTTTATTTCTACACAATATCAACATCCCAAAATATAAAACAAAATTACAAATGACTTATTGGATAACTCATTTGACAAAGAATAAAAACATATAAGAAATTCACAATCTTGAAAATTAATTTTATAATTTATTATCAATTGTGGTTGGCACTCTATTTCAATTTGAGAATGTACATTAAAGTTTGGTTGTTTACTTATTTATATATAGTATCTTTTATGAATATCATATCATTGTTAAGCAACACACACTCTAGAAAATATCATAATTTATATCCAAAATAAACGGTTTTTTCAAAATAAATTATGATATTTTGAAAAGACATTTATTTTGGACATAAATTGTAAAAAATAGGTCTAAGCATTCATAATTTATACTAATTTGATATTTTGACTTCACTATTTTCACACTTATGAATGTTTCTCACACATTTCTACAATTTTAAATCTATATTTTTAACTCTACTATAACCAAATTATCTTGGCATGTTCTTTGCTATTTGATATCTAATAATCTTTACTCATTATAGACTGCTTAACCATTCATCTTTCAATTCATTTGCATGCAATTATATAAATGTCTTAATTATTTCCTTAAAACTCACAACAAACAATTAAACCAATATTGTCTTAATTTTATTCTTTTTTTTTTACCAATTTTTTAAAAAAAATTTGTTCAAGTTGTGGGTCAGGTTAACCCGCAAAAAACACAGGTCGAGTCACAGATTAACGTGATTTTGATTCGGGTCAAAAAATAAAGTTCACGTCGGGTCAAAAAATTCTGACCCATTTTGCCATGTCTACAAATGACCCAAGAGAACATCCATTAATGACCAATAAGTAGAAGCAGATAGCAAAGGCAAAGGCTAAAGTGCGGAACACAATGGTCTTAAAGACCAGAAAGTTCATGGGTTTAACTTTCCCATCAAGCTGAGCTTTTGTTTTGGCCTTTTTTGGCTTCTAAGATGCAAGCTAGCAAATGGTGAAATCATGGTGGAGATGAACAGTCACCATAAATTGGGTTTTTTAAGTTTTTGTTTTAATTAAAAAATTATAATAAAATGGGTGTCAGTTAGTTCAATAGGTAAAATCTCTTATAGATTGAAACAGTCTCTTAAAAAAAAATTATAATGAATTTTTATTCTTATAATTTGACCATTTAGTTTTAGTCTTAAAATTTGAGCATTGTAGCATTACTCTTTATTAATATACTATTTTAAAAATGATTTAATACAACATTATGATTGGTATCTTGATCTGGTGATAAAGAGCTATCATCAGGCATTTATAAAAAAATAATAATAATACAAATTAATGATAAATATAAGAAACTGTCAAAAAAATTAATTATTTTTTTTTTGTTATAAAAAGTTTTAAAAATATTTCTTAAATCAATGTCTTAAGGCATTTATTAACTTTTCTCGTAAAAACATAGGTTGAATCAGTGTAAAAAAAATGGTGGATAAAAATTAGAAAGTGTCTATCACTTTGGACATGTGCCTTATCATTTATTACTAGTGTTGGCAGCACGTGCTTTGCACATGCTGCCACCCAAATAAATACCTAAATACAAAAAATTGAGATAAAATTTATATTTGAAGAAGTATTAAGCTATATACATGAAAAATGTATGTTATACAAAATTAATCTCATTAGTATAGGAATTTTGATCACATATAAAGTTAGGGTAGTTATTTAACATATAAATATCTAATTTTTTACAATAAGTTTCTTAGTACTTATTTGCCAAAGGCAGTATTCACTCACTAAAAGTTTTTACGAATGATAACGAATATCATCATCTTTCAACAATAAGCAACTAAGTTTTGCTAAGACATTGTCACAATATTTAAATTTTCATAATGAATGATGTCATATACTACAATTGAAACTCTTTATTAAATATCTTTAACCATACACAATGAAAATTTTGTCATTTATAATTTTATACTTTCTTCTTTATCATTCTACATGAATATACTTTCTTCTTTATCATTCTACACAAGTCTAGGACCAATGTTAAGCTTGCTTAGTTTTTAAATGAACACCCATTTTAGGCAAGAAAAGAAAAGGAAAAAAAAAGAAAAAAAAAAGGACAACCAAAGGCATGTGTCATTGAATTTTCAATTAGATAAATTATATGTTTCGAAGATTTAAACCTATAAAATCAATATTCTCTAGGTAAAAAATAAAACATCTTATATCATCATTCTAATTTTCTAAGCATTACTACTATCTTAAACTCAAAACACGTTGAGAAATTTTTTGGAATGTTAAAATTTGGAGGGAGTATTTTAGACTGACAATAAAATATTTTAAAAATCATAAGTTTTCGTTAGGATTTAATTGAGAGAATAACAATATGAAATATTTGCGCTTTTCCAAAATATTAAAGGGAAAATTGCTTGATTTTAAAGTTGAAGGACGAATTGTGAACTACCCTAAACATAAAGGATGAAAAGTGATTTTATCCTAAGTTTTTTAATTTTTTTTTAGTGTAATATTATGTGTTTTTATTTAAAATGGAGTGAAAATATAAAAATACAAAAAAAAAAAAAAAAACAACAACAAACAAAAACAAAAACAAAAACTCAACCAAAAAAAAAAAGGTATGTGAAACAATAAATTTTGGCTTAACAAAGTTGACTAAACCAAAAAGACCTTTTTAAAAACACAAAAGAATGGTACAACACTTTCATAATACCTTTATAATTTTGTTTTATATATATATATATATATATTTTTTTTTTTTACTGGAAAAGAATTGATAGTTTAATAGTTGTGAAAATAATATGGCAACAACAAGATCTCTTAACATTTTCGGCCAAAATAGGAAATTAAACATAATTTTCAAACAATATAATTACTAAACAATATTTTCAAACTATATTTTTTACTAGCATCTCGAGTTTAAGGGACTCGATTTAGGATCTATAAATCGAGTTTTTGTGGGTTGATTTTCATGTTTTGATCGGGTCTGAGTTGGCACTTTTTCCACGTGGCGTCTACATAGAAATCGAGTCTCTAAGACTCTATTTATAACCCATTTATTATCTCACCAAACCCAGAAAAAGCAAAAACGTAGAAAGAAATAAGAGAGAGAGAGGAGAGAGAGAGAGAGAGAGAGAGAGAGAGAGAGAGAGAGAAGAAGAAGAAGAAGAAGAAATGGAGATGCCAAGCCGACCCACGCCGGCCCAGGCCGCACGGCGCGCCAATCCAGGCCACGCCGACCCAAGCCGCGCAAGCCAGGCCACGGGCACCGCGCGACCAGGCTTGGCCGCGCAGGTTGAGCGACCCGGGCCGCGTAGGCTTGGCCAACATCTTCACCTGAGAAATGCTATGTCTGCAACATTTTCATAACAAATCATAATAAGTAGGCTGTTACAGGTTGTTATTGGTGGACAAAAAATTAATTTCATTGGTAATTTTAAATTAGAACCAATAACAATTTACCACCTATGATTTGCTATGAAAGTGTTGTGAAAAATATTGTGGATGTATCATATCTTTTTTCATAATACATTTATTTTTTGTTACAGTTGGTTCTATTATAATATTTTATTTTGACCTATTGGAATTAACACCACAATAATTGTGAAAATATTGTAACAATTTATTATGTTATTAACTTATTGTATATAAACGGGGTAACTAATAGTTCATATGTCTATAAAAAATTTAAATAAAAAAGAAAAAGAAAAAAAGGTTCAACGAATGATGTGAACAAAAAAAAAAAAGGAAAAAAGAAAAAGAGCTAGTACAGGATGGGTTGAATAAACCAAAGACCGTAGCTATAAGGATTGGCTTTTTTTATATATACTAGTGTGAGTCCCATGTGCAAGGCACATGCTGCCCCTTTAGTGAGAAAATTAATATAGATTTTTTTTTTGTTTGTTTGTTGAAGAAATATAAAATCATGTACTTAAATTTAAAATAGCTATTTGAATATCTATTTACTATGACAATTTCTTAAAACGTTTTTACTAAACGTAATATCCACTCACCAAAAAGTGATACAAAGAATGATAATGAATGTCATCATCTTTCCACAATATTTCAATTTTCGTAATGAATGATGATATATGCTACAATTTTTTTAAAGATCTTCATCAAATTAAATACTTGCAATCATCTACAAGGAAGATTTTGTTATTCATACTTCATTCTTTATCATCTTATTTTATAAGTCTAACTACGATGTTTCGCTTACTTATTTTTAATGAACACCTTTTTATGTAGGAAGAGAAATTTAAAAAAAAAAAACAAAATAACAAAAGACATATATCATCAAAGTTTCTATTGGATAAAATTATAAGTCTAGAATATTTAAACCTAATAAATTAGTGTTCTTTAGGTAACAAATAGAATACCATATATCATTATTCTAACTTTCAATGCATGACTACCATTCTACCACATAATATTTAAAATACAAGAAGAAATTTTTTGGGACATTAAAATTTAGTAGGAGTATTTTAGACATTGCATAATGGAATATTTTAGCAATTATAAGATTCCATTAGGGTTTAACTAAGAGAGTAAAAATAGGAGTATATGTTCATTTACAAAATAAATTATTCAACTTTAGTTTAGGGGGGAAAGAAACTAACCCAAGCATAAAGGAGAAAAGTGCTACTTCGTCAATTTGTGTGTGTGTGTGTGTGTGTGTGTAAAACAATGTATTTTTTTTTTCTTTAAACTTGAAACAATGGGTTAAAAAAATCAAGCTAAAAAAATTATGCATAAAATAATGAATTTTGGATCAACAAATTGACTAAATCAAAAAAGAAGACTAGGAACACAACAAAACGTCACGATATTTTTACAATACCTTTATTTCTAGCCATGGTGGGTTTTGGTATGATATTTTATTATTTTATTTTATAGTAATGCTACATCTACAACATTTTCATAATAAATTTTAGGTGGTAAATTGTTATTGGTTTTAAATTGGGCTAACTATTTTTGATCGTGCATTTTAAAAAATAAAATAAAAAACAAATAAAAAGCCAATTGAAGAAAATTGTGCCTAAAACAATGAATTTTGGCTTTCAAATTTGACTAAACAAAAAAAGAAGCCTAGGAACACAACAAAATGTCACACAAAAAAGAATCCTAGGAACACAACAAAATGTCACAACATTTTTGCAATATTTTTTTATTTCCAACTGTGACAGGTCTCAGTTTGATATTATTATTTTATTTTTTATGTCCACAGCATTTTCACAGCAAATCTTAGGTGAAAAATTATTACTGGTTTTAAAATTATGCTTTAAAAAAACAAACAAAAAGACAACACAATAAAATTGTGTGTGAAACCATGAATTTTGGCTCACCCAATTTGACTATTAAAAAAGAAGTCTAAAAATATAATAAAATATCACAATATTTTCACAATACCTTCATTTTAGGATCCGAATAGATATATTTTTTATTTTATTTGAGAGAAATGCTACATCCATAACATTTTTAAAACAAATTCTAAATGACAAGTTTTTATTGGTTTTAAACTGAACTCACCACTGATATCACTCTGTTATCCATCAAGAATACCTTGCCACATAAAATTTGTTGTGAAATTATTGTGAAAATATTATGGACATAGCATTACTCCTTAAATTTTAAAATCAAGCAATTTTTCCCTAAATATTTTGGAAAATAGAAAATATGTCATATTGTTATTCTTTCAGTTAAACCTTAATAAAAACTTATGATTCTTAAAATATTTATTGTGTAATGTCTAAAATAGTCCTACTAAATTTTAACATCCTAAAAATTTTCTTCACATATTTTGAGTTTTAGATAGTAGTAATTCTCAGTCTCTTATTTTATTTTGACCTTTGAAAGATTGACATCTCAATAATTGTGAATATATTGTAAGAATGTGTTGTGTCAGTGTAACTATGTATACACATATAAAAATTTAAAAGAAAAGACAAAAAGAGCACAAGCAAAATCAGCATATTGTGGAAAAAAAGAAAAAAAGAAAGAAAAAGAGGCCAATGAACAGTGTAGATTGTCAAATAATTGTGAAAATATTGTAAGAATTTGTTAAGTCAGTATAACTGAATATGTATAGATAAATAATAAATATTTAAAAGAAAAGACAAAAAACAAAAAGCACAAACAAAACCGGTGGGAAAAAAAGAAAAGAAAAAAAAAGGCCAATAAGCAGTGTAGATTGAACAAACCAAATGCACTGTACACAATCACTGTTTGCACATTCGCGCTTTATATATATATATATATATGAGATGAGTTCAATTTATACATTTTTTAAACCATTGAATTTAAGCAAATCCAATGGTCAAAAAAATACCCTCATTAATACTAATATTCTGATTAGAATCTCAATATTATCCTTCATTTATTATATTTTATGTCTATCTCTAAACCCAAAAAAAAAGTGTTATATTTCTCTCTCTCTCTCTCTCTCTCTCTCTCTCTCTCTCTCTCTCTCTCTCTCTCTCTCTCTCTCTCTCTCCACGTTGTTCCACCTCCATGGATAGATTGCCGGTAGAAGAAGGAAAAAAAATTAAAAAATAACTGTGGAACACTAAAATTTTTCTAACCTTGCATTAATCAATAGAGAAGTTTCAACCCATCTCATGAATTACATAATCATATGTTTTTTCCCCAAAGGTTCCTAGTAACTTTGAATGACAACAGAATCCCACACTAGAGGCAACTTATAAATCTTACCGACAAAGCATGAACTTGAAACACCTATTTCTAAGTTTTTTTTTTTTTCCACTATTCTTTTGAGTGTTTAAACTCAGAGGAGCAGAAAATATTCTACAAATCAAACAACCTAAATATAAAAACTAGCATGCAGGGAAGCCACCACAAGTTAGATGTCTTTATTACCAGTTTTGGCAATTCAATAAGCTCCAGTTAACCCTTCGGCAATGATATCTTCAATATAATCAAGGTAGGAAAAATTAGATTATGATGAAGTGAAAATCGTCAGTCCTTGTAAATGCATCCAGATAGAGCTGAATCTTTGTCGGTGTCCCTACAAATATGGAAAGATGGCTCCCTCAAGGTGGTCACCAGTGTGGTGCTTGCCACAACGTCTCCAATGCCAAAGTCAATACAAGGAAGCCTTTAGAATAACAAAATAACTATGAGTGTTTTAGGAGTGTTTATGTACCTTGTGTTGGTGCTGTGAGTTCTTTATATATGTTTCCACAGTTTCTAGACATTGTGGTTGTTATTGTGATTTTAATGCCTCTATTGGTAACGCCTCATGTTCAGTAATGTGGACTTTGATGAGCTTTCAATGGTTTATACAGCTGGTTTTGTAATCGTCTGAGTCATCATTGACTGCATTGATTAGCTTTCCTACCTTCATCAGTGCCGTGGATTTATTGACCCATATATTTGGTTATCTCGTCTGTGAGAGGGAGATTGTCAGTCCTGTCAGCTGCCCCCCAGGCTCTGTGGTCATCCATGTAATGATGATCACTAAGAGGCAAAAGGTTTTGTTTTATTTATTTATGTCTCTTGGGATTTCCCTCCATATTCAATGCGCAGTGGCGGCGCTAGGTATGTTGTGGCCACGTGGAGTGGCCTGAGGGGCGAATTTAATGCTCCACTCCATGTGACTCTCGGTTTTCCCGCTGTTTTTCAGTTCTCTGTACCTAGCTTTTTAAACTTCTCCTCTTTTCATTTCCCCTTTCACTCTCTCCAACTCCCAATCATTGCTTTGAGCTTCTTCTTCCCCAACTTTCCTTTGTGATTTTCTTTGAGCCGATGCGTTCAGTGGCTAAGTTCTCTACATTTTCTTTCTGAGGTATGCCTTTCTTCCCTCCTCTGTTTTACTTTTTCGGCATAGACATGGATTATGACAAATTTCTGATTTCCTTTTACTTCTTCTTTTTTTTTTTTTTTTTTTTTTTTTTTTTTTTTTTTTTTTTTTTTTTTTTTTTTTTTTTTTTT
>NW_027069971.1:127763-258170 GCF_002906115.3 Quercus suber
TTTTTTTTTTTTTTTTTTTTAAGGAATGACGACGAAATTTAATCAAAGTATATACACTCGAATGAGGGCCAAAAAGAACAAGCCCCTTTCCAATCTTGGGGCTAAAAATGTGAGGATAATGGACAAGGGTGCCTTCATCACTCCTGCGACCCCGGTTACTCCTAGCACCAAGACGGCGAGGACGGCCTCCCCAGCTACCTCGGTTGAAGAAATTCCTCTCCAACGAAAGAGGCAGCAGACTGATGACAAGGGGAAGGACAAGGCTAACTCTCATTCGTCCAGTGTTTAGGATGATGCTGGGGTCGTGGTGGCTTGAGCGTAGGAGACTTTTACCATCGAGGAGGTGAAGGTATTTTCAGGTTCGTCTCCAAGTAAGCATGTGAGCCGTCATCTCCATAGGCTTGTCCAGGTAATGCACTTGTGCCAATTCATCCCCTCTCCTTTTCGCCCTTTTTTTTTTCTTCCTTTTTTGATGAGATCTGACTCTTTTTCCTTAAGTGTTGGGGGAGAGCCTCCACCTTACCTCGGAGTATCTTACTCAGGAGGCCAAGGTTGAGTCTACAGTGTCTTAGGTGGTAGTTTTGGAGGCGGAGAACTCGAAATTGAAGAAAGATTTGATAACTGCCATGGACGAGGCTAAGTCACCAAGGAAAAGGCCAAGACCCTGAGTGACGATCTCAAAGCTGAACGGAAGCTAACCTTGGAAAAGGACGAGCAACTCCTAGATGCCAAAGAGAAGATTAAGACTATAGCTGCCAAGGCCGTCGAGGCTTTCCAGCAGACTGACAAGTATAATACTATGCTCCTCAGCTGGTACTTTAAAGGGTTTGAGCTCCTAAAACGATACTTCATCAAGCACTCCTCTGGAGTAGATCTAGAAAACCTTGACCTCGAAGAGGTAGACAAGGAGATGGTAGCTGACGAGGCCTCCCACCACAGCCCCTGAAAGTGATGCCCCCGAAAGTGCTCTTCCTCCTCCAACTGGTGATGACACAGTCACAAATGCCTGAACTTGTTACTCATTTCACTCTTCTTCTTTCTTTTTTATAAGTGCCCAACGTATTTTTGGGCATTTTAAGTCTATTTTGAGAACAATATTTTTATTCTAATCTAAGAACAATCTTACCCTGTATTCAGGGGGTTTTTTTATTATAATGATGACATTGTTCTAGTTGCTCGTTGATTTTGGGCTTTCAATTGTGTTTGTAATTCTGTACTTACTTGCTTGTTTGTGTTCTTGTCTCTGCATGATCCTTGCTTGCTTCGTCCATTTAGTTGCTTCATTTGCATTGGTACATTGTACTTAGTTAAATTTTCTGTTGTGACCTATCCTTTTAAGGGAGGACTGACTCGTCTGTAACTTTTACTTGTCTAGGCAGAGAATTAACATGTACTTCATTAGTAACTTACATCCGTCTAGACGGAGTCTTGTTACTTAGCCATTTTTATAACTTACACCCATTTAAGGGATTTTGTCATTTTTGACTTCGTCAGTAACTTACATCTGTCTAAATGGAATCTTGTTACTTAGCCATTTTTATGACTTACACCCATTTAAGAGATTTTTTCATCTTTGGCTTCGTCAGTAACTTACATCTGTCTAAGCGGAATCTTGTTACTTAGCCATTTTTATGACTTACACCCATTTAAAGGATCTTGTCATCTTTTTTTTTTCTTTTTTTTTGTTGTTGTGTTTACTCGCATTAAGTCATTGACTGAATAGTTCTTTTATTGCTTTCAAAAATGAATACAATTGCCTATTACATCTAGTGGTGGTACTTCTTCAAGTACTCAATATTCCATGGTCGTGGGAGTCTCTACCTGTCTAAGGTTTCCAGGTGATAATTGCCTTGTCTGGAGTAATGGACAAATCGGTAGGGCCCTTCCCAAGTTAGGCCGAGTTTCCCTTGGGCAAGATCTCTGGTTGCTAGGGTCACTTTGCGTAGGACGAGGTCCTCCACATCGAGTCGTCTAAGCTTCACTCTCTTGTTGTAGTAATCAACCATCTTCTGTTGATACTTCGTCATTTTGTTAGCGGCTCCATCTCTTACTTCGTCTAGGCAGTCCAGGTTGACCCTTAGCTAATCATCGTTGCTGTCTTCGTGGAACATTTCTTGTCTGTTACTACTTATTCCTACTTCAACCGGGATTACTGCCTCAGTGCCATAAGTGAGTCTGAAGGGAATTTCTCCTGTTAGGGTTCTTGCTGTAGTCCTGTAAGCCCACAAGACATTGGGCAATTCCTCGAGCCAGGCCCTCTTAGCTTCGTCCAGCTTAGCTTTGATGATCTTGAGTAGTATTTGATTAGTCACCTTTATCTGTTCGTTTGCTTATGGATGTCCTAGGAATGAGAACTGGTTCTTGATCCCTAGACTTAGCAAAAATCCCTGAAACTTTGACTGTCGAACTACCGCCCATTATCTGATATGATCGTCCGTGGAATCCCGAACCTGCAAATTATGTTCTTCCACACAAAGCTCTGGATTTTCGCTTTAGTGATGGTTGCTAACACCTCTGCTTCAACCCATTTCGTGAAGTAATCAATAGCAACTAGTAGAAGCTTTACCTATCCTTTACCTTGGGGCAACGGGCTGACGATGTCGATTCCCCATTGTGCGAATGGCCAAGGGGAGGTTATCGTCGTCAGTCTTTCGGCTGGAAGGTGTTGGACATTTTCAAACCTCTGACACTTGTTGCACTTCTTGACGAGCTCCCTCGTGTCTATCTATATAATAGGCAAGAAGTAACCTGCTCTGACGACTTTACTTACCAAGGATTTGGGACCTACATGGTCTCTGCACACCCTTTCATGAATCTTTTCCAGAATATACTTGGCCTCCTCTTCATCTACGCACTTCAAGAAGGGCATGGAGAAGCCCTTTTTGTACAGGGTGTCATTCAAGATCGTGAATCTAGCTGCTCTCTTCCTGACCTTCCTAGCCTCCTTGACGTCTTGTGGGAGATGACCGTCTTAGAAGAATGATATGATCGAGGTCATCCAGCTGCTTGCGCTTTGGATTGCAAATGTAGAGATTTCTTCAATGCTAGGGCGTTTCTGGACTTCCATCTCTAAGCCCATGCTCGTTAATCCTTCTTCTGACGATGCTAGCTTTGCTATTTCATTTGCTGCAATGTTTTAGCTCCTAAGGATCTGCACGAACTCCACCTTATCAAACTCCTGTGTCAAACACTTCGCCAGCCTGAGGTATTTTTGCATTCTTTCCTCTTTTGTTTCATACTCCTCCTTCATTTGCCCTATTACCAGCTTAGAATCGCTCTGGAAGGGCAAGTTTTTTAATCCCAGGGTTTTTCCACCCTTAGCCCCGTCAATATTCCTTCGTACTCGGCTTCATTATCAGTGGCCGGGAATTTTAGTTGAACTCCGTATTTAAGCGTTTCTTCGTCAGGGGTGGTTATGACGACCCCTACTCCCCCCTTTTTTGTGTGGAAGAACCATTGGTCTGTATTGTCCACCGCTTTATCTCGTCGGTGAGGCCATCCTCGTCTGGAAAAGTGAACTCAACGATGAAGTCTATCAGAGCCTGTGCGTTAATGGCTATCTTGGGGTGGTACTCGATGTTGAACTGGCTAAGCTTGATTGCCCATTAAACCATTCTCCTTACGGCCTCGGGCTTGTTCATGGACTTTTTGATGGGTTGGTCCGTCATTACCAGGATGGAGTTCGCCTGAAAGTAAGGTCACAACTTGCGCGAAGCTACTATTAATGCAAATGCAATCTTTTCAATCCTTAGGTACTTGGCTTCTGCACCCTATAAGCCTAGCTGATGTAGTAGACTGGGAGATGTTTCTTGTCATCTTCCAAAATCAAGGCTGTACTCACAGCTATGGTTGATACTGCCAGATATAAATATAGATTTTCTCCTTCCTTGGATAGACTTAGGAGGGACGGATTGCTCAGGTAACGCTTGAGTTCTTGAAAAGCTTCCTCGCATTCGTCAGTCTATGCAAAAGCCAGCTTCAATGTCTTGAAGAAGGGTAAGCATTTGTTCGTCGCTTTAGAGATGAACCTGTTAAGTGCCGCTATCCTTCCTGTAAGCTTCTGGACTTCTTTAACTGTCTTTGGCGATGCCATATCGAGCATGGCTCGCACTTTCTCCGGGTTTGCTTCTATCCCCCTTTAGGACACCATGAATCCCAAGAACTTTCCTGAGGTTACTCCAAAGGCACACTTACTAAGGTTCAACTTCATCTGGTACTGTCTAAGTGCGGCAAATGTTTCCTTGAGGTCGTCTAGATGGGCAAGTTCTTCTTTACTCTTAACAAGCATGTCATCCACATATACCTCCATATTTCTCCTGATCTGCTTGCTGAACATTCTATTCACTAACATCTAGTAAGTTGCTCATGCATTTTTCAGTCTGAAGGGCATTACCTTATAGCAATAGAGCCCTTAGCTCGTGATGAAAGCAGTTTTCTTCTAGTCTTCTTCAACCATCTTTATTTGGTTGTATCCTGATAAGGCATCCATGAATGTCAGTAGCTTATGCTCTGCTGTAGAATCCATGAGCTGGTCTATCCTTGGCAAAGGGAAACTATCTTTTGGGCAAGCTTTATTCAGGTTCGTGAAGTCCACGCACATCCTTTATTTCTCATTCACTTTCTTCACTAGGACGACATTGGCGAGCCACTCTGGATAGTAAACTTCTTGAATAAAACCTGCTGATAGCAACTTGTTAACCTCGTCCATAGTTGCTTGATTCTATTTTGGAGCGAAGACCCATTGTCTCTGCTGGACGGGTTTCTTTTCAGGGTTCACAATTAGCTTGTGTTCGATGACTCTTAGGGATATGCCTGGCATGTCCTCGTGACTCCATGCAAAGACATCCAGGTTCTCTTTAAGGAACTGGACAAGTCTCGCTCTCATCTCGGGACTCAATGTCGTCCATATCCTAGTCACCTTTGCTGTTTCTCCTTCGACCAACTCCACTGTCTCTAGGGCTTTCACTTTTTCTTCTTCCTTCTCCTCGATCATCCATGTATGGTTTTCTTTGGCAGCTAGCACGGCCTGATAGCATTCCCTGGCCAGTACTTGATCTCCTTTCACCTCATCCACACCGTTCTCTGTTGGGAACTTTACCTTTAAACAATAAGTAGACATTGCTGCTTTCTAACGATTAAGCATGGGTCTCCCGATAATCACATTGTAAGATGAAGGATAGTCTACTACCAAAAAGTCCAACTGACGGGTCAACTGCCTCAAGTGAGTCCCCACTATAACTGTCAACATCACTATGCCTTTAGGATACACCCTGTCTCCACTGAAACTGACAAGGGGAGAGTTAAATGGGCGTAGCCTTCCTGGATCTAGCTTCGGCTACTGGAAAGCAGAGAGGTAGATGATGTCTGCCGAGCTACCATTATCTACGAGGATTCTCTTGGTATTGAATCCTTCTATCATGAGCATTATAACCAAAGGATCATCATGAGGCTGCTTCACTCCCCTAGCATATTCTTCTGAGAAATACATGTCCCGGTCCATTTGTCTTTGCTTAAGCGAAGGCATTCTATGGACCTCTGTTCACTTGCCTCTGGTATGCTTTCTTAAGAGATCTAAACGACCCCCCCAAGGATAGGACACATGTGATAGTCTTTATTTCCCCGATTAAACCTGGTGGGAGCTGAGACGTGTGATCCTCGTTACTGGGTGAAAATTTGCACTGGTTCTTGTTGTCGCCTCGGAATCTGCTAGATTCCCATTTTTCACATACTTCTGCAGTTTCACTTTCCGTATAAGTTCCTCTATCTGCTCCTTTAGGTCCTTACAATCCTTAGTGTAATGGTCATAATCCTTGTGGAACCGACAGTACTTCTTCTTGTCACGGACATTGGGGGATGAATGTGATGGTCTTGATCATTTAAGGTAGTGCTTATCTTTAATCTGCGCCAAAATTTTGTCAGCATGCATAACTAAAGAAGTGAATTTTATCGTTCGAGTTTTTTCGTCTTTCCTTTTACTCCCATCATTAGTCCGACGATCTGGACGCTCCCTTTTTTGTCCTTTACGATCGTCCTCCTTCCTTCCCTTGTCCCCCAGCTTCTCCACGTCCTTTATGGCAGCTAACGCATCTTCTCTGTTCATGTACTTCTGTGCCTTCAAGAGCATCTCTGCCATCATTTTAGAAGGATTCTTCGCAAGTGAAACCACAAACTCTCGACTTTAACCCTGCTTTAAAGGTCGTCGACTGCACCTTGTCGTCAGCTTCGTCCACCTCTAGAGTCTCCCGAGTAAAGCGTTTCATGTATGACCTCAGGGTTTCTTTCTCCCCTTATCTAATGGTGAGTAAGTGGTTCGCTGGCCTCTTAAAGCATTGCTTGTCGATGGATGACTTTGGTAACTTTGTGAACCATTCCCTTACAGCTCATTTAAGAGTGGTTGGGAAGGAACGACACAATATTTCGTCAGGAGGCTGTTGAAGACCTAATGTCGTCTTAAAGGTGTTGAGGTGGTCTTAGGGGTCCTTAAGTCTGTCAAACAGCTCAAGCTGAGGCAACCGAAATTTCGACGGCATAGGGCATTCCAAGACTGATGTGGTGAAGGGCGAGTCTGTTGCCCTGACCATTCTATCCAGGCTTCGGTTTGTTTTCCCCTTAATGGTGTTCCTCAACTCGTCCATCTCCTTTCTTATCTCCTGAAGAAGATCTGAGTTTTGCTCATCTGGGGTATCTGGTCCTCGATGGTCACTCCTCCTATGGCTATTTCCCTCATCCTCTTGATTAGCTCTTGACTAGTTCTTTTCCTGTTGAAGTCGTAGCCTCATTTTCTGATTCTGGTGAGCTCTTCGACACTAGCCGCAAAAGCCTGGACTTGCATAGCTAACGTTGCAGAATCCTGATTGAACTCCATTTGAATGTAGAAATGAATTGGGAACTACGCTTTCAAACTTAAGTACGAAAATGTCATTTCCCACAGATGACGCCAAACTGATGAAGTGAAAATCGTCAGTCCTTGTAAATGCGTCTAGATGGAGTTGAATCTTTGTCGGTGTCCTTGCAAATATGGAATGATGGCTCCCTCAAGGTGGTCATCGATGTGGTGCCTGCCACAATGTCTCCGATGCCAAAGTCAATACAAAGAAGCCTTTAGAATAACAAAATAACTATGAGTGTTTTTAGGAGTGTCTATGTACCTTGTGTTGGTGCTGTGAGGTCTTTATATATGTTTCCACAGTTCCTAGCTGTTGGGGTTGTTATTGTGATTTTAATGCCTCTATTAGTAACGTCTCATGTTCAGTAATGTGGGCTTTGATGGGCTTCCAACAGTCCATACAGCTAGTTTTGTAATCGTCTGAGTCATCATTGATTACATTGATTAACTTTCCTACCTTCGTCAGTGCCGTGGATTTATTGACGCATATATATGGTTATCTCGTCTGTCAAAGAGAGATCGTCGATCCTATCAGATTAAATTAAATTAAATTTAGGGACATGTTCTCGAAATAATAGTGATAATTTTTCAAAATCTGTTGAACTTTTCTATTGATTAATGCAAGTTCTTGCCTTATGTTTGCATTTACTTGTTTTCCTTCTCTATCTCTTTCTCTTTGTTTTCATTTTTATTTTCCTTCTCACAAACCTCTAATGTCAGTGTTCCGCAGTAATTCTTTTATTATTTTTTTTTTCCTTCTTCTGGCGGCAATCTATCCATGGAGGTGGAAAAATGGTGAAGGAGAAAGAGATAGAGAGAGAAACGTAGAAAGAGAGAGTCAAATATAACACTTTTTTTGGGTTTGGAGATAAATATTAAATATAATAAATGAGGGATAATTAATAAGATCCTAATCAAAATATTTGCATTAATGAAGGTCTTTTTTTTACCGTTGGATCTTCTTAAATCTAATAATTTAAAAAATGTATAACTCTATATATAGATAGATAGATAGATAGATAGATGGGTTCAAGTTACACCTGGTGTAACTCTAATCAATGTTACACTACTCAATATCTTTTAATTGGATGTGAATATTGACAAATCCATTGTTAGATTACATTATCTTCGTATATTCTTCATGTTTGAAAAATTTCAAGGTGATCAAAGATTAATAGCCATGTCATCAATCAATTGTTAAAATTCAAATTTTTGTAGATTAAAATAATGTATAAAAGATGAGTTTATAGATCGAATGGTAAATAGCATCTGATTAATATGAAAATTGACATGCATGTTAAGAACATATAGAACATATAATTCAACGGTTGGATTTTCAAAATATTAATTCAATAACAAGTTATTGGGTGATATAACATTTCTTAAAATTACACTAGATGTAACTTGAACCCAATCTATATATATATATAGATTAGAGGGATATAAGTCTAGAAGATTTATATTTTTATAATTTTTTGTCAAAAGTTGGAAACGTTGAAATTGAAATGATAGGTAAATTCAACCCCTTTGAAACTAAAGAGCACAGACGCTCCCACCCTCTCTTTTTTTGTTTTTGTTTTTTTGTGGGCGGTAGGTGCAGCCGCCCTCTTCAACAGAACAATAGTGGAAATCATTTTATTAGTAAGATGATGCATGACAATTTGTGTCCTGATTTATATAAGCCATCCTAATAAAGTTTATGTTTCATGCAAAAAGGGTTTAAAGTTCAAACAAGGGAATAATTAGATCTTGCTAGTGGACCTCCTTCACATGAGAGTGGGTTAGACATACCTAATATTTCACCCTCAATTTTGAGTAGATTTCGATTAATGTAATTGGTAAAGTCATTTTTCACCAAAAAAGAAAGGTGAGAATAAATTTGGTCAATTCTAAAATGAAATTAATTAGTATCTTGATACAATAATAAGTTATCATGGGATGAATATCTAAGTTCAAATCCTATCATATCTATTAAAAAAGAACTCATCATTTTTATATGAAAAAAGAAAAAGAGAAAAAGAGAAAAAGAAGTGTTGTAGTCAAAGTAATTAGGGTGAATTATAGTTTAAACTTCATGATTTATAGGCAGTTTCAAATTAAAATCACCAATTGAAAATTTCAAATTAAATCCTATATTTTAAAAAACAATTCAAACCATAATTACATTAAGTGTGATGTTGTTAATGAAAAATACCATAACAAGATGACAATGAATATATATATTCATAGGTTTTGAGTATTGAATAACACATGACGTTGTTTTGTTTAAGCATATTTTGCATTATAAAATCATTTTTTTTCATAAAAAAATCAGCTGAAGTATGTTAATATAGATGAAAGCCAAACTTTAATTAGACTTTGGATAAAGTTTAGTTATAAAATTGGTTGTAGTCTAAAGTACTTATTTTTTAATATCTTTTTATTGGAGGTGAATTTTGACAAATCTGTCATTGGATTACATTTTCTTCTTATATCCTTCATGCTTGTAAAATTTTTAAAAAATTAAATATCAATAGTTATGTCATTAATAAATTGTTTAAATTACAAGTTTTTGTAGTTTAAAATTATGCATAAAATATAATCTTATAGATTATGTAGTAAATAATATTCAATTGACACAAAATTTGACATGTGTATTAAGAACGTATAGAACATGCAATCCAACAGTTAGATTTTTGAAATATGTGGTAATGTTAATAATATTGAATAAAGTTATAGTCTTACAATCAATTTTGTAGTTAAACTTTGTCTTTAAACTTTCTAACGATTTCATATGTTTTTCTAGGATGGGGGTGGAGAGGGAGGATGAAGAGCGGGTGCAATTCATACTACATTTAATTCAAATACATTGATGTAATTGTTCTTTTGCAAGTTTAATTCAAAGAGTTATCAATTTTAATAGGTTAGAGAAAGTTTATAGACAAAAAAATAAAAATTTACAAAAAATATCATAATTTTTTTTTTTTTTTTTTTTTTTTTTTTTAAGGAATGACGACGAAATTTAATCAAAGTATGTACACTTGGATGAGGGCCAAAAAGAACAAGCCCCTTTCCAATCTTGGGGCCAAAAATGTCAGGATAATGGGCAAGGGTGCCTTCATCACTCCTGCGACCCCAGTTACTCCTAGCACTAAAACGGCGAGGACGGCCTCCCCAGCTACCTCGGTTGAAGAAATTCCTCTCCAATGGAAGAGGCAGCAGACTGATGACAAGGGGAAGGACAAGGCTAACTCTCATTCGTCCAGTGTTTAGGATGATGCTGGGGTCGTGGTGGCTTGAGTGTAGGAGACTTTTACCATCGAGGAGATGAAGGTTTTTTCAGGTTCGTCTCCAAGTAAGCTTGTGAGCCGTCATCTCCATAGGCTTGTCCAGGTAATGCACTTGTGCCAATTCATCCCCTCTCCTTTCGCCCTTTTTTTTTTCTTCTTTTTTTGATGAGATCTGACTCTTTTCCCTTAAGTGCTGGGGGAGAGCCTCCACCTACCTCGGAGTATCTTACTCAGGAGGCCAAGGTCGAGTCTACAGTGTCTTAGGTGGCAGTTTTGGAGGCGGAGAACTCGAAATTGAAGAAAGATTTGATAACTGCCATGGACGAGGCTAAGTCACCAAGGGAAAGGCCAAGACCCTGAGTGACGATCTCAGAGCTGAACGGAAGCTAACCTTGGAAAAGGATGAGCAACTCCTAGATGCCAAAGAGAAGATTAATACTATAGCTGCCAAGGCCGTCAAGGCTTTCCAGCAGACTGACAAGTACAATACTATGCTCCTCAGCTGGTACTTTAAAGGGTTTGAGCTCCTAAAACGATACTTCATCAAGCACTCCTCTGGAGTAGATCTAGAAAACCTTGACCTCGAAGAGGTAGACAAGGAGATGGTAGCTGACAAGGCCTCCCACCACAGCCCCTGAAGGTGATGCCCCCAAAAGTGCTCTTCCTCCTCCAACTGGTGATGACACAGTCACAAATGCCTGAACTTGTTACTCATTTCACTCTTTTTTTTTTTTTTTTTGTAAGTGCCCAGCGTATTTTTGGGCATTTTAAGTCTATTTTGAGAACAATATTTTTATTCTAATCTAAGAACAATCTTACCCTGTATTCAGGGGATTTTTTTATTATAATGATGACATTGTTCTGGTTGCTCGTTGATTTTGGGCTTTCAATTGTGTTTGTAATTCTGTACTTACTTGCTTGTTTGTGTTCTTGTCTCTGCATGATCCTTGCTTGCTTCGTCCATTTAGTTGCTTCATTTGCATTGGTACATTGTACTTAGTTAAATTTTTTGTTGTGACCTATCCTTTTAAGGGCGGACTGACTCGTCTGTAGCTTTTACTCATCTAGGCAGAGAATTGACATGTACTTTATTAGTAACTTACATCCGTCTAGACGGAGTCTTGTTACTTAGCCATTTTTATAACTTACACCCATTTAAGGGATTTTGTCATTTTTGACTTCGTCAGTAACTTACATCTGTCTAAATGGAATCTTGTTACTTAGCCATTTTTATGACTTACACCCATTTAAGAGATTTTTTCATCTTTGGCTTCGTCATTAACTTACATCTGTCTAAACGGAATTTTGTTACTTAGCCATTTTTATGACTTACACCCATTTAAAGGATCTTGTCATCTTTTTTTTTTCTTTTTTTTGCTGTTGTGTTTACGCGCATTAAGTCATTGATTGAATAGTTCTTTTATTGCTTTCAAAAATGAATACAATTGCCTGTTACATCTAGTGGTGGTACTTCTTCAAGTACTCAATATTCCATGGTCGTGGGAGTCTCTACCCGTCTAAGGTTTCCAGGTGATAATTGCCTTGTCTGGAGTAATGGACAACTCGGTAGGGCCCTTCCCAAGTCAGGCCGAGTTTCCCTTGGGCAGGATCTCTGGTTGCTAGGGTCACTTTGCGTAGGACGAGGTCCCCCACATCGAGTCGTCTAAGCTTCACTCTCTTGTTGTAGTAATCAACCATCTTCTGCTGATACTTCGTCATTTTGTTAGCGGCTCCGTCTCTTACTTCGTCTAGGCAATCCAGGTTGACTCTTAGCTGATCATCGTTGCTGTCTTCGTGGAACATTTCTTGTCTGTTACTACTTATTCCTACTTCGACCGGGATTACTACCTCAATGCCATAAGTGAGTCTGAAGGAAATTTCTCCTGTTAGGGTTCTTGCTATAGTCCTGTAAGCCCACAAGACATTGGGCAATTCCTCAAGCCAGGCCCTCTTAGCTTCGTCCAGCTTAGCTTTGATGATCTTGAGTAGTATTTGATTAGTCACCTTTATCTGTTCGTTTGCTTATGGATGTCCTGGGAATGAGAACTGGTTCTTGATCCCTAGACCTAGCAAAAATCCCTGAAACTTTGACTGTCGAACTACCGCCCATTATCTGATATGATCGTCCGTGGAATCCCGAACCTGCAAATTATGTTTTTCCACACAAAGCTCTGGATTTTCACTTCAGTGATGGTTGCTAACACCTCTGCTTCAACCCATTTCGTGAAGTAATCAATAGCAACTAGTAGAAACTTTACCTATCCTTTACCTTAGGGCAATGGGCTGACGATGTCAATTCCCCATTATGCGAATGGCCAAGGGGAGGCTATCGTTGTCAGTATTTCGGCTAGAAGGCGTTGGACATTTTCAAACCTCTGACACTTGTTGCACTTCTTGATGAGCTCCCTCGTGTCTATCTATATAGTAGGCAAGAAGTAACCTGTTCTGACGACTTTACTTACCAAGGATTTGGGACCTACATGGTCTCTGCACACCCTTTCATGAATCTTTTCCAGAATATACTTGGCCTCCTCTTCATCTACGCACTTCAAGAAAGGCATGGAGAAGCCCTTTTTGTACAGGGTGTCATTCAAGATCGTGAATCTAGCTGCTCTCTTCCTGACCTTCCTAGCCTCCTTGACGTCTTGTGGGAGATGACCGTCTTGGAAGAATGATATGATCGAGGTCATCCAGCTGCTTGTGCTTTGGATTGCAAATGTAGAGATTTCTTCAATGCTAGGGCGTTTCTGGACTTCCATCTCTAAGCCCATGCTCGTTGATCCTTCTTCTGACGATGCTAGCTTTGCTATTTCATTTGCTGCAATGTTTTAGCTCCTAGGGATCTGCACGAACTCCACCTTATCAAACTCTTGTGTCAAACACTTCGCCAGCCTAAGGTATTTTTGCATTCTTTCCTCATTTGTTTCATACTCCTCCTTCATTTGCCCTATTACCAGCTTAGAATCGCTCTGGAAGGGCAAGTTTTTTAATCCCAGGGCTTTTCCACCCTTAGCCCCGTCAATATTCCTTCGTACTCAGCTTCATTATCAGTGGCCGGGAATTTTAGTTGAACTCTGTATTTAAGCATTTCTTCGTCAATGGTGGTTATGACGACCCCTACTCCCTCCTTTTTTGTGTGGAAAAACCATTGGTCTGTATCGTCCACCACTTTATCTCGTCGGTGAGGCCATCTTCGTTTGGAAAAGTGAACTCAACGATGAAGTCTACCAGAGCCTGTGCGTTAATGGCTATCTTGGGGTGGTACTCGATGTCGAACTGGCTAAGCTTGATTGCCCATTAAACCATTCTCCTTACGGCCTCGGGCTTGTTCATGGACTTTTTGATGGGTTGGTCCGTCATTACCAGGATGGAGTTCGCCTGAAAGTAAGGTCACAACTTGCGCGAAGCTACTATTAATGCAAATGCAATCTTTTCAATCCTTAGGTACTTGGCTTCTGCACCCTATAAGCCTGGCTGATGTAGTAGCCTGGGAGCTGTTTCTTGTAATCTTCCCAAATCAAGGCTGTACTCACAACTATGGCTGATACTGCCAAATATAAATATAGATTTTCTCCTTCCTTGGATAGACTTAGGAGGGATGGATTGCTCAGGTAACGCTTGAGTTCTTGAAAAGCTTCCTCGCATTCGTCAGTCCATGCAAAAGCCAGCTTCAATGTCTTAAAGAAGGGTAAGCATTTGTCCGTCGCTTTAGAGATGAACCTGTTAAGTGCCGCTATCCTTCCTGTGACCTTCTGGACTTCTTTAACTGTCTTTGGCAATGCCATATCGAGCATGGCTCGCACTTTCTCTGGGTTTGCTTCTATCCCCCTTTAGGACACCATGAATCCCAAGAACTTTCCTGAGGTTACTCCAAAGGCACACTTACTAAGGTTCAACTTCATCTGGTACTGTCAAAGTGCGACAAATGTTTCCTTGAGGTCGTCTAGATGGGCAAGTTCTTCTTTACTCTTGACAAGCATGTCATCCACATATACCTCCATATTTCTCCTGATCTGCTTGCTGAACATTCTATTCACTAACATCTAGTAAGTTGCTCATGCATTTTTCAGTATGAAGGGCATTACCTTATAGCAATAGAGCCCTTAGCTTGTGATGAAAGCAGTTTTCTTCTGGTCTTCTTCAACCATCTTTATTTGGTTGTATCCTGATAAGGCATCCATGAATGTCAGTAGCTTATGCTCTGCTGTAGAATCTATTAGCTGGTCTATCCTTGGCAAAAGGAAACTATCTTTTGGGCAAGCTTTATTCAAGTTCGTGAAGTCCACGCACATCCTCTATTTCTCATTCACTTTCTTCACTAGGATGACATTGGCGAGCCACTCTGGATAGTAAACTTCTTGAATAAAACCTGCTGATAGCAACTTGTTAACCTCGTCCATAGTTGCTTGATTCTATTTTGGAGCGAAGACCCATTATCTCTACTGGACGGGTTTCATTTTAGGGTTCACAATTAGCCTGTGTTCGATGACTCTTGGGGATATGCCTGGCATGTCCTCGTGACTCCATGCAAAGACATCCAGGTTCTCTTTAAGGAACTGGACAAGTCTCGCTCTCATCTCAGGACTCAATGTCGTCCATATCCTAGTCACCTTTGCTGTTTCTCCTTCGACCAACTCCACTGTCTCTAGAGCTTTCACTTTCTCTTCTTCCTTCTCCTCGATCATCCATGTATGGTTTTCTTTGGCAGCTAGCACGGCATGGTAGCATTCCCTGGCCAGTACTTGATCTCCTTTCACCTCATCCACACCGTTCTCTATTGGGAACTTTACCTTCAAACAATAAGTAGACATTGCTACTTTCTAATGGTTAAGCATGGGTCTCCCGATAATCACATTGTAAGATGAAGGATAGTCTACTACCAAAAAGTCCAACTGATGGGTCAACTGCCTCAAGTGAGTCCCACTATAACTGTCAACATCACTATGCCTTTAGGATACACCTTGTCTCCACTGAAACTGACAAGGGGAGAGTTAAATGGGCGCAGCCTTCCTGGATCTAGCTTCAGCTACTGGAAAGCAGAGAGGTAGATGATGTCTGCCGAGCTACCATTATCTACGAGGATTCTCTTGGTATTGAATCCTTCTATCATGAGCATTATAACCAAAGGATCATCATGAGGCTGCTTCACTCCCCTAGCATATTCTTCTGAGAAATACATGTCCCGGTCCATTTGTCTTTGCTTAAGCGAGGGCATTCTATGGACCTCTGTTCACTTGCCTCTGGTATGCTTTCTTAAGGGATCTAAACGACCCCCCTAAGGATGGGACACATGTGATCGTCTTTATTTCCCCGATTAAACTCGATGGGAGCTGAGACGTGTGATCCTCGTCACTGGGTGAAAATTTGCACTGGTTCTTATTGTCGCCTCGGAATCTGCTAGATTCCCATTTTTCACATACTTCTGCAGTTTCACTTTCCGTATAAGTTCCTCTATCTGCTCCTTTAGGTCCCTACAATCCTTAGTGTAATGGCCGTAATCCTTGTGGAACCGACAGTACTTCTTCTTGTCACGGACATTGGGGGACGAATGTGATGGTCTTGATCATTTGAGGTAGTGCTCATCTTTAATCTGCGCCAAAATTTTGTCAGCATGCATAACTAAAGAAGTGAATTTTATCATTCGAGGAGTTTTTTCGTCTTTCCTTTTACTCCCATCATTAGTTCGACGATCTGGACGCTCCCTTTTTTGTCATCTATGATCGTCCTCCTTCCTTCCCTTGTCCCCCAGCTTCTCCACGTCTTTTATGGCAGCTAACGCATCTTCTCTGTTCGTGTACTTTTGTGCCTTCAGGAGCATCTCTGCCATCATTTTAGAAGGATTCTTCGCAAGTGAAACCACGAACTCTCGACTTTAACCCTGCTTTAAAGGTCGTCGACTGCACCTTGTCGTTAGCTTCGTCCACCTCTAAAATCTCCCAAGTAAAGCGTTTCATGTACGACCTCAGGGTTTCTTTCTCCCCTTATCTAATGGTGAGTAAGTGGTCCGCTGGCCTCTTAAAGCATTGCTTGTCGATGGATGACTTTGGTAACTTTGTGAACCACTCCCTTACAGCTCATTTGAGAGTGGTTGGGAAGGAACGACACAGTATTTCGTCAGGAGGCTGTTGAAGACCTAATGTCGTCTTAAAGGTGTTGAGGTGGTCTTAGGGGTCCTTAAGTCTGTCAAACAGCTCAAGCTGAGGCAACCGAAATTTCGACGGCATAGGGCATTCCAAGACTGATGTGGTGAAGGGCGAGTCTATTGCCCTGACCATTCTATCCAGGCTTTTCCCCTTAATGGTGTTCCTTAACTCGTCCATCTCCTTTCTTATCTCCTGAAGAAGATCTAAGTTTTGCTCATTTGGGGTATCTAGTCCTCGACGATCACTCCTCCTATGGCTATTTCCCTCATCCTCTTGATTAGCTCTTGACTAGTTCTTTTCCTGTTGAAGTCTTAGCCTCATTTTCTGATTCTAGTGAGCTCTTTGACACTAGCCGCAAGAGCCTGGACTTGCATAGCTAACGTTGCAGAATCCTGATTGAACTCCATTTGAATGTAGAAATGAATTGGGAACTACGCTTTCAAACTTAAGTACGAAAATGTCATTTCCCACAGATGACGTCAAACTGATGAAGTGAAAATCGTCAATCCTTGTAAATGCGTCTAGATGGAGTTGAATCTTCATCGGTGTCCTTGCAAATATGGAACGATGGCTCCCTCAAGGTGGTCATCGGTGTAGTGCCTGCCACAATGTCTCCGATGCCAAAGTCAATACAAAGAAGCCTTTAGAATAACAAAATAACTATGAGTGTTTTTAGGAGTGTCTATGTACCTTGTGTTGGTGCTGTGAGGTCTTTATATATGTTTCCACAGTTCCTAGCTGTTGGGGTTGTTATTGTGATTTTAATGCCTCTATTAGTAACGCCTCATGTTCAGTAATGTGGGCTTTGATGGGCTTCCAACAGTCCGTATAGCTAGTTTTGTAATCGTCTGAGTCATCATTGATTACATTGATTAACTTTCCTACCTTCGTCAGTGTCGTGGATTTATTGACGCATATATATGGTTATCTCGTCTATCAAAGAGAGATCGTCGATCCTATCAGATTAAATTAAATTAAATTTAGGGACATGTTCTCGAAATAATAGTGATAATTTTTCAGAATCTGTTGAAACTTTTCTATTGATTAATGCAAGTTCTTGCCTTATGTTTGCATTTACTTGTTTTCCTTCTCTATCTCTTTCTCTTTGTTTTCATTTTTATTTTCCTTCTCACAAACCTCTAATGTTAGTGTTCCGCAATAATTCTTTTATTATTATTTTTTTTCCTTCTTCTGGCGGCAATCTATCCATGGAGGTGGAAAAATGGTGAAGGAGAAAGAGATAGAGAGAGAAACGTAGAAAGAGAGAGTCAAATATAACACTTTTTTTGGGTTTGGAGATAAATATAAAATATAATAAATGAGGGATAATTAGTAAGATCCTAATCAAAATATTTGCATTAATGAAGGTCTTTTTTTTAACGTTGGATCTACTTAAATCTAATAATTTAAAAAATGTATAACTCTATATATAGATAGATAGATAGATGGGTTCAAGTTACACCTGGTGTAACTCTAATCAATGTTACACCACTCAATATCTTTTAATTGAATGTGAATATTGACAAATCCATTGTCAGATTACATTATCTTCGTATATTTTTCATGCTTGAAAAATTTCAAGGTGATCAAAGATTAATAGCCATGTCATCAATCAATTGTTAAAATTCAAATTTTTGTAGATTAAAATAATGCATAAAAGATGAGTTTATAGATCAAATGGTAAATAGCATCTGATTGATATGAAAAATGACATGCATGTTAAGAACATATAGAACATATAATTCAATGGTTGGATTTTCAAAATATTAATTCGATAACAAGTTATTGGGTGATGTAACATTTCTTAAAATTACACTAGATATAACTTGAACCCAATCTATATATATATATATATATATATAGATTAGAGGGATATAAGTCTAGAAGATTTATATTTTTATAATTTTTTGTCAAAAGTTGGAAACGTTGAAATTGAAATGATAGGTAAATTCAACCCCTTTGAAACTAAAGAGCACAGACGCTCCTACCCTCTCTTTTTTTGTTTTTGTTTTTTTGTGGGCGGTGGGTGCAACCGCCCTCTTTAACAGAACAATAGCGGAAATCATTTTATTAGTAAGATGATGCATGACAATTTGTGTCCTGATTTATATAAGCCATCCTAATAAAGTTTATGTTTCATGCAAAAAGGGTTTAAAGTTCAAACAAGGGAATAATTAGGTCTTGCTAGTGGACCTCCTTCACATGAGAGTGGGTTAGACATACCTAATATTTCATCCTCAATTTTGAGTGGATTTCGATTAATGTAATTGGTAAAGTCATTTTTCACCAAAAAAGAAAGGTGAGAATAAATTTGGTCAATTCTAAAAAGAAATTAATTAGTATCTTGATACAATGATAAGTTATCATGGGATGAATATCTAAGTTCAAATCCTATCATATCTATTAAAAAAGAACTCATCATTTTTATATGAAAAAAGAAAAAGAGAAAAAGAAGTGTTGTAGTCAAAGTAATTAGGGTGAATTATAGTTTAAACTTCATGATTTATAGGCAGTTTCAAATTAAAATCACCAATTGAAAATTTCAAATTAAATCCTATATTTTAAAATACAATTCAAACCATAATTACATTAAGTGTGATGTTGTTAATGAAAAATACCATAACAAGATGACAATGAATATATATATTCATAGGTTTTGAGTATTGAATAACACATGACGTTGTTTTGTTTAAGCATATTTTGTATTATAAAATCATTTTTTTCATAAAAAAATCAGCTGAAGTATGTTAATATAGATGAAAGCCAAACTTTAATTAGACTTTGGACAAAGTTTAGTTATAAAATTGGTTGTAGTCTAAAGTACTTATTTTTTAATATCTTTTTATTGGAGGTGAATTTTGACAAATCTGTCATTGGATTACATTTTCTTCTTATATCCTTCATGCTTGTAAAATTTCTAAAAAATTAAATATCAATAGTTATGTCATTAATAAATTGTTTAAATTACAAGTTTTTGTAGTTTAAAATTATGCATAAAATATAATCTTATAGATTATGTAGTAAATAATATTCAATTGACACAAAATTTGACATGTGTATTAAGAACGTATAGAACATGCAATCCAATAGTTAGATTTTCGAAATATGTGATAATGTTAATAATATTGAATAAAGTTATAGTCTTACAATCAATTTTGTAGTTAAACTTTGTCTTTAAACTTTCTAACGATTTCATATGTTTTTCTAGGAAGGGGGTGGAGAGGGAGGATGAAGAGCGGGTGCAATTCATACTACATTTAATTCAAATACATTGATGTAATTGTTCTTTTGCAAGTTTAATTCAAAGAGTTATCAATTTTAATAGGTTAGAGAAAGTTTATAGACAAAAAAATAAAAATTTACAAAAAATATCATAGTTATTAATGTGGCAAATTGTTAGATCTAATTTATAGGTAAAAAAATAATGTCCATGGTAAGTTCAAATGTAAACTAGTAAAATTTTGTCATTTTAACTATCATAAAAATATATAGTGAAATTTTTTGTGCGGGTTATGTAAGGATGCAATTTAAGTCCTTAGCCCAAAGGATATATGAATTTCGGCCCAAAAAGCTCAATACAATGAATTTTTAGAGAGCGAGTTGGAAATTTGGGTTTTAATGAATCAGACAACAAGTAAAGTGGATTCAAATGACAAGAAACTGAAGATAGACTCGTTTATTCCAAATAAAATCGTCCTCGACACAGTCCGAGGAGATCAGTTCTTATATATTTCTCTCAAGTTTGATTACAAATTCAGTTCTTGATTGCTACAATGGTTTTCCCTTAATTTCTCGATCCCTTTTTCTCAGAGTATCTTTTCCATTTTATATTGTCTTCACCTTTCATCTCCACCTTCCAGGTGTAGATCATATTGTTGGTGTTGATCTTTGTCCCATCAGCACCTTCCTTAAGTCTTTAGGTAGCAGCTGTAAAGCTAAAAGTTACTATTTAGGTATCACTTCCTCATTAATGTGACCAGAGAGTTAGCTGCAGAGCATTTAATGCGATGGTAGCAACTTTCCCTTGAGATATTTCATAAATTACCTCTGTCCTGTTCCTTCCTAATACTTATCATCATCCATAGAATGATCCAGAACGTTACTCTTGATGGCAGACCACACCCTCTGACCTTGGCTTTGCTCAACTGAGGAGGGATTCTTCCTCGAACCACCCTTTTGGATGGCTTTAATCAGATTTCACTTCTTCACTTACTAACACGGATCCTTATGAAAGTGTTTACCCGTCCTCGGATTATTTAACGTCCTCGAATTGGACACTTGACCCAATATATACATAAATATAGGCTCCTTGGCCTATCACCTCTACATGTTACATTGCTCTTTTGAAAAAAATTCCAAATTGAGGTGTTTTTTTTTTTTTTTTAAGAATTTTTTATTATCATTTTCTTTTCTTTTGTCAGGTGGAGTGAAGATTCCCACACCTAACGGTGAAGCAAATATTTAAATAACGTCTCTTTCACGTGTTAAGGGAAGCAATTGAAAAAAAAAATGAACAAGAATAATGTCTAACACCAAAGAAGAAAATTTGCAAAAATAAGCAACAATGACTAGAAACATGCAAAGATGGGAAAAGCCAAAGGGCCTGATCCAAAATCTAATGCTATGGCCTATGTGGAAATGCCTTGTACTGTACGCCAACTGCGATAAGCAATGTGTGTATAATAATAATAATTAATACATTCCGCGAGAGCAAAAAAAATTACATATCATCAATGCAATGCGTTGTATAAAGCTTACTTGGTCAAAACTTAAAAGGCATGTTTATCAGCATCTGTAAGTTAGACGTTATAAACACAAAACTCATAATACTTACCAGCGCTCGTAGTCAATCAAACTGAGGGTTGAAGCATTCTTCAAAAGGTGACGGGACACTAGCAGGATTCCGTCCCTATTACGGTATTACTGTTAATCAGTGGACTTTGATACAATAGCATTCTCATCAAGAAAGCTAAATATTTTAACATTTATCACTTTAAAATTCTACTTTATCAATTTTAACATATCATTTTACAATCCATCAAACATCAAATATTCTATTTTTTTTTACAACTTTATTTAAATAATAATATTTTTATTTTACCACTTTCTCTCTCTTTCCACCACTTTCTCCTCAACGACTAGCCAGTGTCAACTACCACCATCATAAACCATCAACATTTAACAACAAACCCAACCATGACTAACCCATTGCCACCACAATTAGCATCCATCCAAAAATCAACCCCATAGCCACACACTAAAAAAAAAAAAAAAAAAACAACAACAACAACAACAAAAACTAAACTAAACATGAGAGAGAGAAGCCTCACCATGAGAGGAAGAGAGAGAGGCGGAGGATAGAGCGGCAACAAAACTCACAAACCCAAGACCCACGGCAAAAAAAACCCATCAAACCCAAGACCCACGCCTCAGCCACAACAACTCACCTTAGTCACCACCCACCCACCTCATTCTCAACCCTAACCAAAACCCACCACCCCGATCTCAACCCCGCCAAAACCCACCACCTCAATCTCAACCCCAATCACGTCGATGATCCACGAACGCAGATCCATGAACCCAGACCCACAAAATCGCCGGAGCACATCAGACCATGACGCACGACCATCGGCGAAGCACAATCATCGGCAGAGCACACTCATCGGTGAACCACAGAAGAGAGAAGAGAGAAGAAAGAAGTGGAGAGAGAAAAGAGAAAGATAGAAGAGAGAGAGACCAAGGTGAATAAAAAATAATTTTTGTTTTACAATTGTAGCTACAGTGCGGTCTCAAATATGAGATTGCACTGTAGCTTGAATCTTAAAATTTAAGATTTAGCCTTTTAATGGAGTGGTATTTTTATCTCAAAAATGCTAAAAATTAGGATTTTTAGCATTTGAAAGGTTTAATGTGAATGCTCTAACAAGGTTTGAAGTGGAATATATATAAAGTTCAATTAAAATTTTAAATTAGAGTCCAATTTAGTCATGTGTTATAAATTATTATTTTTAGAGAGAGTTTTATTTTTTTAATTTTAGAATAAAAGTGAGATCGCATCATAAATATTCATCCAAGTGAGTTATATATATATATATATAAAAACGAAGCCTCTGAAACTTTCACAATTTTCCACGTCAGCACAATATTTAAATAAAATTGTCATTTTATTTAAATAAAATTATTTTTATTTAGTCCAAACTTAACAAGAAAGTGAAACTCTATTTCTCTAACAAGTCCAACTTAAACTCAAACACATCATTTTTTTTTAACAAAATTATTTTTGTTTAGTCTAAATTTAACAATGAGTGAAACTCTATCTTTTTGACAGTTCAACTTAAACTCAAACTCATTATTTTTTTAGTCCAAACTTAACAATGAGTAAAACTTTATCTCTCTGACAAGTCCAACTTAAACTCAAACTCATCATTTTTTTAAAACAAAATTATTTTTGTTTAATCCAAACTCTATATATATATATATATATAACCGAAACTTCTGAAACTCTCACATTTTCCAAGTCATTTGTATATATATATATATATATCCAAAGTTTTTAAAGCTCCTACAATTTTCTACATCAGCACAATATTTAAATAAAAATTATTTTTATTTAGTCCAAACTTAACAATGAGTGAAACTCTATTTCTCTAACAAGTCCAACTTAAACTCAAACTCATCATTTTTTTTTTTAAACAAAATTATTATTTTTTAGTCCAAACTTAACAAGGAGTGAAACTCTGTCTCTCTGACAAGTTTCCAAATTAAACTCAAACTCATTATTTTTTTTTAAACAAAATTATTTTTGTTTAATCCAAACTTAACAAGGAGTGAAACTCTATCTTTTTGACAAGTTCAACTTAAACTCAAACTCATCATTTTTTTAAAACAAAATTATTTTTGTTTAATCTAAACTAAACAATGAATGAAACTTTATCTTTTTGACAAGTCCAATTTAAACTCAAACTCATCATTTTTTTAAAACAAAATTATTATTTTTTTAATCCAAACTAAACAAGGAATGAAACTCTATCTCTCTAATAAGTCCAACTTAAACTCAAACTCAAACGTTGATAATTTTTCTTTAATATTTTTTGGTTTTTCAGAAGTTTTAATATTTGAATTTTTGAGTTATTTTTTTGTAGTATTTGAAATTGTCTGACAAATTTTTTGTAAGCCATTGCACGTTCAAGCAATGGCTTTTTCATCAATTTGTAACACAAATTGAAATTATACAAGAGCAAATCATGCAATGGTGTAGTTTTTTAATCAATTTAAGATTTTATAAAATTGTTTTAGTCTACCTCACAAATAAGTAAGCTCTCGTACATAGCACGGGTTAGCGACTAGTTGCATATAAAAACTAAAGAGTCTTGAATAAAAAAATCATTAAAAAAAATGCTTCATAATAACAAAAATTAAGAACTAATAAAAAAAAAATGGACAATTTATATTTTATACCTAATAATATTCTTACAAGACTTTTTAAAGAGTTAACAAAATATAAGAATGATTATCAATAGTATTTAAATATATATATATATATATATAATTGATTATACTATGCATATTATTGTATATCTTTTAAGTGTTTCCATGCATATGCATAGAGTTACAAGTTAATTAATAAAAATATATACTACGCTTTCGTAAAATATATATATATATATATATATAGGGATAAGGGGCCTAAGAATACATTAGGCCGTGGGCCTTGTTTGAGGACGCTTAATAGTCCGAGGATAGATAAACAATAATGAAGACGTAAGACTCAAAGCTCCACGAGCAAACTATGACTGAGAAGGCTGGGAAAGATATGCTAAGGAGGATTATCTCCTCGGTTAAGCGAAGCAGAGGTCAGAAGGTGTGTTCTGCCATCTAGAGCAACATTCTAGGAAGTTCTATTGATAAAGATATGCGTCATGAATGTACAAGACAAGTGAGAGATGTGAAATATCTGAGAGAAAACTACTACTACCACATTGAATGCTCTGTAGCTAACTCTCTAGCCGCATTAATGAGGAAGTGATATTTGAATAGTACTTTTCAGCCTAACAACTACTCCTAAAGACTTCAGGAAAGTGCTAATGAGACAATAATCAACACTAGCAATCTGATATACACGTGGAGGGTAGAGATAAAAGGGAAGAGATAGTATAAGATAGAGGGGAGACCCAGATGGAGGAGGATCGAGAAAGAAGAGAAAAACACTGTAGCAATAAGAATTGTACTTGTAATCAGATTCAAGTGAAATATTTATAAGAATTAACCTCCTCGGATTAAACCAGTCTATCTTTATTTTTGGTCATCTAAATCCATTATACTTGTTGTTTAACTCGTTAGAGCTTAGTTTTCCAACTCACTCTCTACAAATTTATTGTATTGAACTTTTTGGCCTAAACCCCTCCATTCCTTGGGCTAAGGACCCAAATCGTGTCCTTACACACACATATATATCACAGGAAAAAAGAGTAAGGATATATTCAAGATATCAAATCATCTCTCTCTCTCTCTCTCTCTCTCTCTCTCTCTCTATATATATATATATATATATATTATCGTTGGAAAAAAGAGTAAGGATATTTGGGTTGGTTAGTAAACGACACTATAATGATGTAGTAGGTACTAATCATTCGGTTACAAAAAATGCCGGCCTTATCAAAGGACAAAGGCTCTACTACATACAGTGGGTTAATAAAAGCAACATAATCGATATATTGAGAGACACCAAATTTAACCAATGCATCAACACACTAGTTGACTTCTCTAAAAATAGGTTGAATTGTTAAGTTGTTGAAATTTCTCGTCAAGGTCCCATAATCAATTAAAAGGGTTTCCATCACTATGTTGTTAATAGATGGGTTAGAAATAGCATACACATGGAGCTCAACATCAAGTTCAACACGAATCGAAATCTCAATCTAGAAAGTTCTTACATACAAAATAAGTTAGTGATTTTTTGTTTTTTGGTTGAACGAATCCGTGCTTAATTAATACCATTTTTTTTTTTTTAAGTTGGTTAAAAATATCCTAAATCTACCCCACCCCACCTGACGGGGTCATGATCCTGAGACCCCCTTCTCTCCTAGGGAGGTGTCATTAGACCATAAAGGTCTTTGGCAGTGGTCAATTTCTTTTTTTCTTTTGAACGGTTTTAGACCCTTTAAAAACAACCAGATTTGTTAGCCTAGATTAATTAGCCAAGTTGTTACTTAGTCAAATTATGCAATTCTAGGAAGCAATCAAATAATCATATTAAGATATAAAGCAGCGGAAAATAAATGAACACAAGATATGATGACCCAGGAAACCACACGGTAAAAACCTAGGGAGGATTTGACCTAGCTATCCTCAAGGTAAACCTGAATCCACTATGCGAAAGAATCGAAGTTCATACAGAAGGACTACAAGCTCCCCGCTTGACTTCCTAATGCTACCCACCAGTAGAACTTACTGACACGATCACGTGCAAGCTCCGAATCCACAGACTCCTTCTTTCTTGGATTCTTCAATCAGCTACAAGCACCCCCGCTTGATATTCTTTAAGCTTCAATGGTAGCAACCAAGTTGATCATCAAGCTATTGATACTATCTCTAACTTGAAAACCCTAAGCTTTGTGTAAAGGAAAGCTCCTCTAGATCTCACAAGAGATTTACACAAAACAGTAATGTATGAGCAACAATACAACTGGAGCAACCTTAAAAAACATGGCTAGGGTTTAGTTTAAATACTTAGGGTAAAAACATAAAACCCTAAATGTTTAATGAAGTAGGGCTGAGTTGGAAATTCTGCAGAATAATCAACCTGTGCGATTTTCAATCGATCGAGTCTATTCTTCGATCGATCGAGCCAGGCCGAAAGTCCCAAGTACTTCTGCAGCCACTCGATTCCAACTTTACAATAATAAACCAACTTTGAGCAAGCCTAAACAAAACTAAATATATTGTTTTGATCATGGTTTGCCAACATTACAAATTAGAGTTCTAAATACATAAAATCCTAAAACCTTAGAACCTAACATCTTTTTTTTGTTTTGCTGAATTTTGGCAGTGGTTAATAAACTTAGCAGTTGGTCCAAGAATGCATCTGATTTGAGTCATTTGACAGCAAATATATAGGCACAGTATCAAAACTAAACTTACTACACATGATAATAACATTCTATAATATGGTAAGAGTGCTAACATTGGGTGTCTTAAATCACCCAAATTGCTATTCTTAAACACCAAATACCAAAAAATAAAAAAAATAAAAACTTACAACATCGGGGTATGGTACATTGGTACTTAAATTTTGTTTACAACCCGCCACATAAACTCTTATTTATAGAGTTTACTGTAGCAAGTTGGAAACCTACTTTTGTCTTCTTCTTTCTTTTTCTTTTTTAAATTCATATACTCTCTCTCTCTCTCTCTCTCTCTCTCAAGTGGTGCAGTAGTGGGGGCATAGTGGGTTGTGGGTTTCAATCACATGGGTTGTGGGTTATAGGGTGGTGCAGTGGTGGTGATGTGGGTTATACAGTGGTGGCGTGGGTTGTAGGCATGGATCGTGGTGTGGGTTTGGGTGGGTCATGCAATGGTGGGCTGGTTGGTGTGGTAGTGGTAGTGGATTGTTCGTGGTGGTGCTGTGGTGGGTTGTGGCTGTTATGGGATGTGTTGTGGTGAAGAGAGAGACCCATTCCTATGGTGAAGAGGGAGACAATGAGTAAGAGAGAGTTAAAAAGAGAGAGAATATAGGGTATGATGAGAAAAATAAAAAATAGAATGTTGGGTAAATTGTAAAATGAAGTTGTAAAATAGATAAAATAAATTTATGAGTGGTAATTTTTTTTTAGACATCTCAATACTAATGTTCTAATACGTTAATGTTTCAATTCTTAGATACCTCAACTGTTGAGATCTAATATGGAAGAAGTGCCTGCAGCGATTCATTTTTTTATATCGGAAATTCCAATCTTGAAAAGAAACCAATTGAGCATAAAACCTAGTGGAAGGAAACAAGCAACCGGATGAAGCATTTAGTTATCACCGTGAAACGTCTACTTCAACCAAATATGTGGATGGAACTACCAAAATTTCTTTAATTGAAACTCTACTATTCGTGAAAAGCCAAAATCAATCGAAAATATAAAATTCAAATTCAAATTTCGTTTCTTTCTAACAATCCAAATTTCATGTTTTTACACATTAATTTGAGTCTTCAATAACAAGATTCTTCCAGTCATATAAAACTGGTTAAGTTCCACTTTTTAGAATATATTAGATCAAAAACTCAATTTTTTTTTTTTTCAAAGTAATAATAATCTCTAAACCTGATTATAGATGAATCTGTTAAGGTTTGAAGCTCTAAAATCAGATTTCACTAAAGTGGTTTTTTAAGGACTGACTTTTTTGACTTGGGGTCAACCTTGATGATTGTGTTTTCTTCCTTGACGTTGTTAATTTGGTGGGTTTTTTATTTTGAAGGGATAAAAAAAATTGAAATAGTTTTTAAAAGTTTTGTTTGGAATTAAAAAAAAAAAAAAAATCTAAAAGCACATTATAATCCATATATATAAAAGATTCCCATAAGATTTTGTGAGAATTGTTTTTTAATTTAATGTTCATAAAATATCTTAATGGTGGTCAATTTGCCAATTTGGTACACGAATTTTTTTTTTTTTTTGCTCCCAAAATGCTAAAATGCCCAAATATAAGAAAACAATTATGCAAATGAATTAAGATAAAAGATTTAGGAATTTTATAGGTGCAATTTATATTGTTATGAAATTTACACTTACATGATAATATAAACTATATATATATAATATACAATATATATATTGTAGGGACTGGATTTGAGCTCTTTTTCTATTGGATGAGTGAACTCAGGCTCAACTAGCCCAATACAATAAATTTATAGAGAATGGGTTTAAGAACTAGGCGGCGCTTAAACCCTAGGTTAGTAGAATACGTGCCTACTCCCTGAGTGAGGTTGTGGTTTTTTCTCTGGTTTTGTGACTATCACTGCGTAAGGATTTTTTCTGGTAAGTCAGGTATGGACAATCTATCTGCTTTGTGGGAGACTTTCTCATTGACGGAGTCTGAAGGAAGCAAGTATAACGTTGACGATGGTGGTTTTGATGGGAGTTTCCTTCTGGCAGCGCGGTTTTTTACGGTTAGGACGCTAAATATAGAGGCAATCGCAAGAACTTTCAAACTTCTGTGGCATACTAAGAGGGGATTCGAAGCACGTGATATGGGTGACAACCGAGTGTTGTTTATTTTCCATGAGAAGTCTGATGTTGACAGAGTTCTAGTCGGTGAACCGTGGTCATTCGATAGGTATTTGGTCGCTCTAAAGAGGATAGGAAGACAAACGAAGATGAAAGGTTTGGTTTTTGATAGTGCACACTTCTTGTTACAGGTCCATGACCTTCCTATCATTAGTCTGAAGTTGAGGATGGCACAGGACATAGCGTCAATTGCAGGGGAAGTCATAAACACAGGGGCGACGGATGAGGATTATGAAGGTAGCCACTTTTTGCGAGTGAGGGTGAAGATTGATATTACAAAGCCACTATGCAGAGGTAGAAAGATAGGATTAAGTACTGGTGAGGAAAGCTGGGTAAGCTTCAAATATGAGCGCTTGCCTAACCTATATTATTGGTGCGGCTGTCTCACCCACCATGATAAGAACTGCTTGGTGTGGTTGAAACGGAAGGGTTTATTAAGGGAGATTGACAAAAAATTTGGTCCATGGTTGTGAGCGAATACCTCAAACTTGGCCAAGAAAACAGTGGTTCGTGTTGCAGGGTATGAGGAGGAGGTGAATGCGGATGATGAGGCTGCTCCAAGTCTAAAATGGGGTAATGGTGGAGATATGGATGAGTTGAATAATATACAAAACAATGGTGGTAGTGACCACCACCAAAGTAATGAAGATGTAGGTAGGGTAGATGATTTTGATGGTTTACATGCTCAGATTGCACACCAGTGGCTGTAGAAGCTAATGGAATTACTGAGGTGAGCAATTCGAATATAAGTGTGGACCTATGACAGCAAAGAGGGTCCACTAGTCAGGATTTCCAAGCTCAGTTGGATGATATAGATGTAAAGAGGACATTTTGATGGTGGGAAGGACAATGGGGAGGGTGCTCGGGATAGTATGGTCAGTGGTGTGGGAGCCCGGATGGGTGAGTCAACAAGGTTGGTGAAGGATTTGCCTATTTAACCCGTATCGAGAAGTGTCTCTTCTACACAAATATTGGAGTTATGTTCTTTGAAGCGTACAAGGGAGGATTTGAGTGAGGAACGAGAACTTGTGAAAGTTAGTAGAAAGAAACAAGCAATTGGTTTCAAAAATCAAACGGTGGAAGCTGATGTTCAGCCTCGCCGACAGCCATGAAAATTTTAGCTTGGAACTGCAGGGGGCTTGGGAATCGGCGTGCAATTTAAGAGCTTGTCGATATTGTGCAAGCACAAGATCCCATGATTGTGTTTTTATCAGAAACATGGTCATCTAAGGAGCATATGAAATGGGTAAGAGATCGGATTTTCTTTGATGGTTGTTTTACGGTACCTACAGATGATAGGGGTGGTGGTTTAGCTCTTTTGTGGAAAGCAGGGATTGATGTCTGGGTGGATAGTTTTTCGAATTACCACATAGATTCTATTGTGCATGGTGGTTCGGAGAATGCATGGAGATTGACTGGGTTCTATGGAGAGCCTGAGACAGGTTGTAGGATGGAGGGTTGGAATATGTTATGCATGCTTAGCTCTAAACCGAAGCTTCCATGGTGTTGTTTGGGAGATTTTAACGAGCTGCTTGAAGTACAAGAGAAGAAAGGTGGGGTACGTCGGTCTCACTATTTGATGCAAAATTTTCATGATGCTTTGGACCATTATGGGTTTACTGATTTGGGGTTTTCTGGATCGGATTTCACTTGGCATGGCAAGCGAAGGGGAGAGTGGATATAGAAGAGATTGGATAGGGGAGTTGCAAATTATGAGTGGTTGACTAGGTTTCCTATAGGCAGGGTAAAGCATCTAAATTGTTTTACATTAGATCATAGGCCAATTCTCCTGTCCTTGGCTACTAATAGTGAGCTCCAAAAGTGGCACAAGAAGCCCTTCCGATTTGAAGCAATGTTGATTTTAGATCTCGAGTGTAAAGAAGTAGTAAAAAGGGCTTGGGATTGTGCTCCTATTGGTACTCCCATGTTCGCTGCTGCCATAAAACTTAAGAGATGTAAGAAACATTTGAAGTCCTGGAGTAAGGTTCATTTTGGCAATGTCAAACAGCAGATAAAGCATGCAAAGGACCAACTATGGCATGCTGAAGAAGTTTCGGTCAGAACTGGGGAGCATGAGGATGTTGTGTGGATAAAGAAGGAATTGAATACTTTATATGATAAAGAGGAGAAGATGTGGCAACAACGATCCAGGGTTCAGTGGTTGCAACATGGTGATCAAAATACAAAGTTCTTTCATGGGACTGCTACCCAAAGGAAGAGGAAGAATTTTATTAAGGGTTTGCATGATGGGAATGGAGATTGGCAGGAGGATGAGGAAGTTTTTTCGGATCTCCTTACTGATTTTTATACTCATCTCTTCACTTCTTTGAATCCACATGATTTTGACAGGGTTTTGGAGGGGGTTGAAGCTGTGGTAACTGAGACTATGAATGCAGATCTTATGAGACCTTTCACTAATGAGGAGGTGGGAGTGGCAATCAAGGAAATGGCTCCACTTAAAGCCCCTGGCTCGGATGGTATGCCGCCCTTATTTTATCAAACTTATTGGACTGATATAGGTATGGATGTTGCTCAGGCTGTTCTATCTTTTCTAAATTCAAGGTCTATCCTTAGGTCTATAAACCATACCTTTATTACTCTGATTCCTAAAGTTCACAATCCTGAAAGAGTCTTAGATTTTAGACCCATAAGTTTGTGCAATGTGATTTATAAGATCATTAGTAAGGTGATTGCCAATCGCCTCAAGCCTATGCTTAATTCCATTATTTCTGAGACCCAAAGTGCTTTCATTGCTGATAGATTGATTACTGATAATATTTTAATTGCATTTGAATCTTTGCATCATATGAAGAATAGTTGTACAGGGAAGAAAGGCTTTATGGTTATGAAGTTAGATATGAGTAAAGCTTATGATCAGGTGGAATGGGTATTTCTTGAAAAAATACTCTTCAAGATGGGATTTCCGTCTACTTGGGTGGCTTTGATTATAGAGTGCATTACGACTGTATCATACTCTATTCTTGTGACTGGTGAGCCAAAGGGTTTGATACTCCCTTTTAGAGGTCTAAGACAGGGAGATCCTCTTTTCCCTTATTTGTTTCTCTTTTGTGCTGAGGGGTTGAATGCACTTTTGAGAAATGCTGCAACAAGAGGAGACATACAAGGTTTCTCACTTTGTAGAAATGGGCCTAAAGTAACTCATCTATTCTTTGCAAATGATTGCTTAATCTTTTACAGGTCTACTTTAGAAGAGTGCAATAAAGTTCAAGAGCTACTGGCATACTATGAGGTAGCTTCGGGGCAAGTGATTAATAAGGAGAAAACCACTCTTTGCTTTAGTAGAAACATAGACGAGGCAACTCAAGAAGCTCTAAAAGTGGCCCTCAATGTTCCCGCTATTAGACATTATGAGAAATATTTGGGCTTACCTTCTTTTGTTGGAAGGAATAGAACGGCATGTTTTACTCAAATCAAAGAAAGGATATGGGGTCGTATGCAAGGCTGGAAGGAAAATTTGTTGTCTCAAGAAGGGAGGGAGGTTATGATTAAAGCAGTAGTTCAATCTATTCCAATTTACTCAATGAGTGTATTCAAGCTTCCAGTGGGTCTCTGTAAAGATATTGAAGCCATGATTCGTAAGTTTTGGTGGAGCAATGGTGATGCGAAGAAAATTCATTGGGTTAAATGGAATTCGTTATGCTCTTCAAAATCAATTGGAAGTATGGGGTTTCGGGATTTCCAAAAGTTTAATAACGCGCTGTTGGCTAAACAGGTGTGGCATTTTATTCACCATAGAGACTCCCTTCTTTTAAAAGTGTTTAGTGCTAAATACTTTCCGGATGGTAATATTCTTGAGGCTTCAGTTCATCCTAGATGTTCTTATGCTTGGCAAAGTATTTTACAAGCTCATGGGGTTATTAAGAAAGGGGCAATATGGAGGGTGGGCAATGGGCAATTGATTGATGTGTGGCAACATAGGTGGCTGCCTGATTCGAACCACAGTAAGATTATCTCTCCCAAATCTAGTTCATTAGTTCATCGAGTCTGTGATTTGTTCCTCCTTGACACAAGAATTTGGGACCCTAGTCACCTGGCGAGTTGTTTTCTTCCATGGGAGGCAAAGATGGTGCAGAAAATTCAAGTTTGCGAGGATGGGGTTGAAGATGCTTTGATTTGGCCTCTAACCAATGATGGTGAATATAGTGTTAAGAGTGCTTATCGGATGCTTGTTTCTGCTGAAGCGCTTTTTATGCCGAGCTTATCATCTTCAAACATTAATGGTCTGGTTTGGAAGAAGATATGGAAGATCCGGACACCAAATGAGATCCGGCATTTCATTTGGCGTGCTGCAAAGGACTCTTTACCAACAAAACAGAACTTACAGGCTCGGCACCTTCCAATAAGTCAGGTGTGTGATGGTTGTGGTGACCATACGGAAACGACTTTACATAGATTATGGCTTTGTGATCAAGCTCGCTCTGTATGGATGTCAATCTCGGAGTTCCATTCTTTGGTTCAGAAGAAGTGTCGAGCTTTTTTTGAACTATTAGAGGAGCTTTTCAGTGGTGGATCGAGTTTCCAGATAGCTTTATTTGCTATGGTGGCTTGGTGTTTATGGCAACGTCGAAATCGGATGCGGGAGCGTCAACTTGTTTGGCCGTTGCATGAGCTGGGTGCTAGAGCAAGGGAGTTGGTGATAGAGTATGGGGACGTGAACTGTCAGGAGCATCGTGTGCCTCTTCCTCTTCCTAGGGTGCGTTGGTTTCCTCCACTTGCAGACTCCTACAAAGCCAACTTTGATGCTGCTTTTTCCAAAGAATCGGCGTTTGCTGCAATTGTTGTATATCGAGATCATACTGGGCAAGTCATTGCTGCCTTATGTTAGAATTTGGGCCAGGTCCAGTCGGTTGAAATGGCTGAAGCGTTGGCAGCTCAAAGGGCAGTGATTTTTGCACAGGAGCTGAGCTTGTTTAATATTATTATTGAAGGTGATTGTCTTCATGTTATTCAGGCTTTGCTGCGAACAAGTCCTTGTAAAATGTTATTCGGTCATATCATCAATGAGACTAAGAGGTTGGGTCAGATGTTGAGAGGTTGTAGGTTTCAGCATGTTAGGTGGGAAGGGAATATATTAGCTCATAGTTTAGCTAAAAGAGCAGTTTCATTTGCAAATACTGAGGTTTAGGTAGAAGCTCTACCTGATGAGGTAGCTGATGTCTTTCAGTCGGATATTTCCTAAGTTTTTTGGTTGTTTTTTTGTAGTTGTTTCTTTAATAAAATTACGTTTACCTTTTTCTCAAAAAAAAAAAAAAAGACATGGTTATGAGTGGATTGAATAACAAGGACGTGGAGTATGAAATTCTGTCCTCGGCCCTCATCTGAGGAGCTTGTTGTTCTTATTATTTCTTCGGTGCTTGATTACAAAGGTTTCAAAGATGATACAAATTGCTACAGTATCCTCTGTTTCTAATTTTTCGATCCCCCCTCTTTTCCTGGAGGATTTCTTACATTATATATCCCCTTTCAGTTGATCTTGTCCCTCCATTTGTTGATCATGCAGGTCACTACTCGAGTGCTTGTCCCATCTACCGCCTTCTTAAACCCTCTGTGAGTTGCAGCAACCAAGACAATACTATTCAGGGGTCATTTCCTCATTAATGCGGCCAGAACGTTAGTTGTGGGCATTTAATGTGAAGGTGATAGTTTCTCCTTGAATTGCTCCTCCACCATGCTCCCATGACTGACCCATTGTACTTGTCCTTTTTCTTGGGATGCTCTGGGAGGCTGCCTTTGATAGCGTGCCGCTCTTTCCTTTTATGATCTTGGTTGGCCGAGAACAGGATTGTCATCGGCGATGTTTCTTAGCAATTTGGACTTTCTTCGTTCGTCCTTGGACATTTCTTTCTCCTCAGCGTGGGCCTTAGGCTTAGCATAAAATGGGCCGGGGTTGCCAAATTCTTTGACCTCACACACACACACACACACATATATATATATTCTATAATCTACAAAATACAAAATATATATAAAATATATACTTCCATGATGCCTTCTATAATCTACAAAATATATATAAATTAAATACATTTGATTTTGATTAGCATCATAATACTATGTTATATAAACTTTTAAGACCTCATAATTTTATACGTTATTATTATCGTATATTCCCTAATTGAAATAAAATACAATTCCATAACTAAACCTTCTATTAAAATATTAGTTACAAATTTACTATATATATATATTTTTTTTTTATAAAAGAAGATTAAAAAAATCATTAAACTTTTTGGTGCATTGTATGGGTTACCAACTTGTTTATAGAAAAATTAAGGTTATATTTGGTAACAGTTTTTTTTTTTTCTATTTTCAAAAACTTATTTTTGGGAATATAAATAAAAAAACAATTTTCTTGTATTTTTGAAATAAAAAACATGTTTGGTTAGTTGAAATTAAAAAATAGTTTTTTGAAAAAGAAAAAGAAAATACTAAAATATGTTGTTACTAGGATTTAAACTCTAATGCTAACTCATTAAATGAGACAAATTCATCAAATTAAATGTGTATTTTCATTGACTTTTGAAAATTATAAATTGAAAACAGTCTTTCGCATGTTTTCAGTTTCTTTCATAAATTAAGTTTTGTTTGTTTTCTATCCATTTTGGGTTGCCAAACAAGTGTTTTAGTCTCAAAAATGAAAATAAAAATTGTTTTTGGAAACAGAAAATAAGGGGGATAAATAGCTACCAAACACACCCTAAACATTTAGCGCATTTTTTTTAATTGTACTAGAGACATAACAAATTGTCACAATATTTTTACAACAATTAAGGTGTCAATCTCTTATAGATCAAAATAAAATAATAGACTAAAACTCATCACAATTAAAAACAAGAGTGTTATGAAAATGTTAATGAGATTTTGTTCTGTCCATAGATTTTTTTTTTTTTTTTTTGAATAATTTGACAATTACTATGGGAGTAAGGTGATTTAAAGATTGTATGTCCTGTAAATTCTAGTTAGTTCGATTGATAAAATATCTTGTCGTCAAATAAGAAATATAGGGTTTGGTTCTCTCTTACACCAAAAAGTAATATATTGAAATTTTATCTCAAAAAAGAATATTAAATGTCTTTATTGAAAACACTAAAAATTACCATGAGATTGCCGGTCTGAGTAACGAGTAATGACTAATGAATACTGGCCATGCTTCAAAAATGTGATAATGGGGGTAAGTAATGGGCCTAATGGCAGATGATTCCATGGGCTTACCTAAAAGCCCAAATGGCAGCTGGCCGATGACTACGCACGACTCACGAGTCCTTTAAAATTTTGACACTATACCTACAACAATTTTACAACAATTTTACAATAAATCATAGGTGGTTAGTTGTTATTAGTTCAAATTTGAAACTAATACTGAGATTACTTTTTTGCCCTAACAATAATAACCAGTAACAACCTGCTACTTATAATTTGTTGTAAAAATATTGTAAAAATGTTATAGACGTATCATTTCTCATTTTGATAAGGAAAAAAAGAAAAAGAAAAAAGCGCTCTTGGGCAAGTGCCAACGCAGCACTGTTACGACAACGTATCATTTTTATTTTTATTTTTATTTTTTGGGAATGATTTTAAGGACTGGCCGTCTAGATTATTCTGGAATATTAATTCTTAAACAACTTTACATTATTTAAAAATATATATATATATCCTTAAACAACAAAGCCAGACCTGGACTGCAAAGACCAAGAGAGTGCTATTTCTCGCTCTCTTTGTCTCTCTCTCTCTCTGTGCGAGAAGCTAATTTGCTTTCGCATCAAGTCATAACGTGAACCCCTTTCAACTTTCTTCGGCGATCAAATCCAAATACTTCACACTCTCCGATTCATTTTCACGCCCCCTCCATCTCCAAGGTTCGCTTACAATATATATATATATATATATCTCTCTCTCTGTCTCTCTCTCTCTCTCTCTCTCTCAATTTTCATTAAATCCCTAAGCCCGGTTCTTGTGCCTTGTAATCGCGATTGTACATGAGATTATTCAGGGTTCGTTTTCTTGATTTTCTTTCCTGAATTTCTTTTCCTTTTGGATTTTGAAAATTCGATTTTGATTATCGGCGTTTGGCACCGAGTGGAGAAATGGTTTTTCAAAGCTTCACCTCTGCTAATTTACTTTCTCGCTCAGCGAATTTTGTTTAGATTCTGGATTTGACAAAATCTAGGTCTAGAATATCTACTGCGTTCTTGCAAAATTTAGCATTTTAGTCTTTTGTGCCGTACATTTTGAAACTCTCTAAATTTAATGCAACAAAAAGCACAACACAATGATGTTTGGAAATTGAATTATCATATGCATTAGTTCCTGATTCTCAAATGTGGTATTGGCAATGAGAAATTTCATGAACCTAATTGTGGGAATTAGGGCAATGATGTTAATGCCCATTATAAGTCATGGTTTTTGTATAATAATGACAGTGTTAGTGGGAATCCATTTTCAGGTGCAATGTGTCTATTTTTAGACAAAGTAAAATTCGGTCTTTCTTTCTCTTGCAAGAGAGAAACCGTTCTTCTAACTAGCAGAAATAGAAAGTGTACATTTTGCATAACGTCGCTGTTTGGGTTTGCATTTCAGTTATCCCCATATCCTACATTGGCTAGCAGCTTTCTTTTATGGAATGGAAAAAGAGATATGGATGCTATAACCTTTTTTTCCCTTATGGTTGATTATAATGTGTATTAAATATGTAAGTTAAGGTGGTCTCGGGTCTCCTTAGTTGATAATTAACGACCAGTATGGTATTCCGATTCCCTTTTATTGTGGGGCCTTAATGCTTAGGGTCACTTGGATTTTGGTTTTTTTGTAAAACATTTTTTAGCCACCTACACTGTGTATTCTGTGCTGCTTCTTTTAGAGTATATTGCATTGATTGAGTACATTTCTTGTGTTTTATACCTCTGTTGTTTTTGATATAGCATGGCGGATCAGCACTCTAATGAAGGTTCCAGTGCTGGAAATGTTTCTGGGGAAAGCTCAGATTCGACTGTCGAGCTCAATATCAAGACTCTTGATTCCCAAATTTACACTTTTCAAGTGAATAAAAATGTGAGCACCAATCAGTTGTCTTGCTTAAAAATAGAGCAGGACCTTATTCACAGTTATCTTGCTTAAGCAGGTTTATTTGTAACCTGCCTAGTTTCTAATTTTAATTCTTTTCATTACCAATTTGTTTCAGATGCGTGTTTCATCGTTTAAGGAGAAAATAGCTAATGAAACTACTGTCCCAGTTGGTCAGCAACGGCTGATTTTTAGGGGAAGGGTCTTAAAGGACGATCATCTTCTTTCTGAATACCGTATCCAACCAATGGAAAACTAATCATGTTTGCATTAAGAAGTCAATAATTGGTTGAAGTCAATAATTTTTTTATTGTTTAACTTTCATAGCTACCCAATGGGTTTTGAACCTACGACCTTACCTTATACCAATTCTTATGAGAGGGGTAAGTGTTATTTTTTTAGGCCAGAGTTCATTGGCTAGGTTGAACTCAACAAGTGTAAAGTTATTTATTGGTCTATTGCTAATTTTATGATTTATAAAGGGCTTGGTTGGATGATTGCTGATAAGTCTCTGTGTTTGTAAATACAAGTTGAGTGAACTTAATGTACTTAGGAAAAGTTGGTCTTTTGTTCTTCTCCATAGGTCATTGACTAGAGCTTAGTTTGGATTAATCTATTTAGCATATCCTTGCTAGAAGTATTATGCTGTTTATAGAATTTATATTTCGTGCTGTGGATTGGATTTACTTTTGTTTATTATATAATGTTTATCCTTCAATGTTTAATTATTGAGCATATCGGGCTGCATAAATCTGATTGTCAGTGAGTTTGTCACTGGTCTTTATAGTTCCTAGAATGGGTTCATTTGTGCTACCAGCTTTATATTGATTACTTTCAGAAAGTAGTTCCTTAAGTGGTTGTAGATGTGGAAAATGGACACACATTGCATTTAGTGGAAAGGCAGCCAGCACAGTCTCAACCTTCATCTGGTCCAGGTACTGGAGAGACAACTGGGAATGATGGTAATAGAGGTTGGTTTTCAGGCAAAGTTTCTTCTGCACTATATCGGGTTTGGACCGGTTCTCTAAAATGAAAACCATCAGTTGTAAAAACTAATTGTGTTTTTATTTTTTCATGCGAGTTGGCAGGAAATGATTCCAGTGCTGGCAACCCTCGTAATCGAATTGGGCAAATTTCCCACAGTGTAGTTCTCGGGACCTTTAATGTTGGGGAGCAAGGTGAAGGCGTTGTTCCTGACCTTAGCCGGGTGTGTTTTCTTGCTCATAGTTGGTGAAAGTCTTGCTTTAATTTGTATCTTAGTATTAGGGTTTGTGGTGAGGTGGGTTTATGTCAATTACTATTGGAACAGGACCTTATGGCTTTTTGTTTGAATTGTAGGTTATTGGGGCAGTTTTGAATTCAATAGGACTGGGTGGCCAGACTACAACTGTTGGTAATTCTGGCACGCAGTCTACCACGGTAAGTAATGCACAAAACTTGCAATGGTGCTCATCTATATTAATTTCTATGTTGGATGCACTTATAAAAAAAATTTATATGTTGGATGCATCTTGCATCTCAGTTATCCAAGAGGAGAGCATTTTTAACAATATGATCTATATATACTCAACTAGATTTACAATCTATGGGTTTGGCTTCATGAATCTAGTTAATCATTTGACACTTTTGGAGGTTCATATATTATTATTAATTTTCTTTCTACCTTCATGGTATTTCTTTCTTCTTTGCAATCCCTGTTTGAACCATGTCAAACCTATTTACTGGTTACTGTAAATATCATTCACTTACACATCCGTCAGATCTCAAACTCCTCTTGTTGACTGCATAACTAATTGTGGGAATTAGGGCAATGATGTTAATGCCCATTATAAGTCATGGTTTTTGTATAATAATGACAGTGTTAGTGGGAATCCATTTTCAGGTGCAATGTGTCTATTTTTAGACAAAGTAAAATTCGGTCTTTCTTTCTCTTGCAAGAGAGAAACCGTTCTTCTAACTAGCAGAAATAGAAAGTGTACATTTTGCATAACGTCGCTGTTTGGGTTTGCATTTCAGTTATCCCCATATCCTACATTGGCTAGCAGCTTTCTTTTATGGAATGGAAAAAGAGATATGGATGCTATAACCTTTTTTTTTCCCTTGTGGTTGATTATAATGTGTATTAAATATGTAAGTTAAGGTGGTCTCGGGTCTCCTTAGTTGATAATTAACGACCAGTATGGTATTCCGATTCCCTTTTATTGTGGGGCCTTATGGCTTGTTTGGAAGTTTAGAGAGGGAGGAGAGTAGAGGGGAGTAGAGGGGAGGGGAGTAGTGGGGAGGAGAGTAGAGGAAAATGATTCCCCTCCACCTTGTTTAGATGTTTTTAAAATTAGTAAGGGGGAAGGGAGTAATTAGTCCTTCTTCTTGTGTAATTTTGTTAATATAATAAGGGTAAATTAGGTAATTTACTTGGTCAATAGTTTATGTACTCTACTCTCCCTCCAAATTTTTCCAATTTGGGGGAATTAAAAATGGGGGGCTAGAGGGAGTTGAAACCCCTCCAAACCCCTCCCCCTCCTTCCTTAAAAAACTTCCAAACAAGGTAATTAGATTACTCTCCCTCCCTCTACTCTACTCCCCCTCTTTTTTTAAACATCCAAACAGGCCATTAATGCTTAGGGTCACTTGGATTTTGGTTTTTTTGTAAAACATTTTTTAGCCACCTACACTGTGTATTTTGTGCTGCTTCTTTTAGAGTATATTGCATTGATTGAGTACATTTCTTGTGTTTTATACCTCTGTTGTTTTTGATATAGCATGGCGGATCAGCACTCTAATGAAGGTTCCAGTGCTGGAAATGTTTCTGGGGAAAGCTCAGATTCGACTGTCGAGCTCAATATCAAGACTCTTGATTCCCAAATTTACACTTTTCAAGTGGATAAAAATGTGAGCACCAATCAGTTGTCTTGCTTAAAAATAGAGCAGGACCTTATTCACAGTTATCTTGCTTAAGCAGGTTTATTTGTAACCTGCCTAGTCCCAGGGGTTGCCTTCACCTGAAGCATTGAGCATTGTCCTGCGTCAAGCAGAACGGCTTCTCAGTGGTCATGCTGTTGCTGCACTATCTGTAATCACCATATTCAGAACACTTTTAAATTTTGGGTTTTTTTGGGTGACTTTGTTTTGTTCCTTTTGCTGCAACCATATTTGTGTGTATGTCTGCTCTCTACCTCTTTTTTGGCTTTTTTGTTCGATATATCCATTATTTTGATTTTTGTGTCTTTTTGTGGAAGAATACATTTGGGTTTGTTGTGACATTTAGCAACTTTTGGAACATTTCTTGATGAGTAAAAGAGAGGAGTTTCATTAGTTCCAATATTTTTTCACTGAAGCTGGTATTATTTTAGAAATATATATGGATCATAAGAATTCTGAATGGATTTCTTAAGTGTCCATTTGTCTGTAGCTTATTTGGTTAGCTTTAAGCTTTTAGCCTTGATATGCATCTTTTTAAAAATCTCACTCTTTCAAAGTACAAATACACTTTAGCACTTTTAGCAAAAAGCAAAAAGCTAAATAAGTTGATGCCAAACACACACGATAAAGAGTGACACAGTTTGTTTTAGTATGCAAGGTAAATCCTTATAATGATAATAAAGTATGTAACAATATAGACTTAATATGTGCGTGTGTGTGTGTTGTGTGTGTTTTAAAGCGTACAGAAGAAATATGTGCATCTTCTACACTGCACTCAAATTCTAATAAATAAAAATTGTCTCCAAAACATAAGAAACACAGTTACACATTGCATTTAAATTTTTTTGAATGGAGAAATTATATTGCATTTCAAGTTTTAAACATAAGAAACAAAGCATAAGGAGGCCCTAAGCAGCACATTTTAACTCATAAGAGTCCCTTTCCTGGCTGTGGGTCATCTGCCATCCACCCACTGAAGTTAATTTTATCAGTGCATTGAATGGTTTCAATGTTCAGTGTAAAACATATTGTCAACATCTCATTGTATTGTGCTGTGCATGTTTCATTGTGATGCAGTCACAGGATCTAAAAAATTAATTAGTACTGAAAAGTTTTGATCCCTGGAGATACCTAGTTAAAGTATGGAGTAAAGTAAGTCATATTTTTTTATCATATTATATGCCTTGGACATTTATCTTACAGAACTTTCTTTGATTACAATGTTTTTATGCAGTGCTTCAATAAGTAACTTTGACAGATGAATTACACTTTTCCAAAGCTGATGTATTGTATCAGCTATTTATTTTTCCGTATAAGATTCTTATTACTGTAACATGAGTTTGATGAAGCTGATATATTCATTAAGATGTGCAATTTTACATTCCTTGGATTTTGCCTTATTATCTGATTATGTGTTGTTTGTAACTTGCTGCAACTTTGTAGCATATTGCAGGACGCTTGGAGCAAGAGGGATCTTCTTCTGATCCCACTATAAGGGGCCAAATACAGGCAGAATCAATGCAATTGGGAATCTCAATGCAACATCTAGGTGCCCTTCTTCTTGAGCTTGGCCGCACGGCTTTGACACTGCGAATGGGACAGTCTCCTGTATAAGTCTTATCCCTATTCTGTGCTTTAGTTCATTTGTGTGTCAAAAGCATTTAATAAGTTCTGGCGGTTCGATTTGCAGGCAGAATCTGTTGTAAATGCTGGGCCTGCAGTGTACATATCTTCATCAGGCCCTAATCCTATAATGGTTCAGGTTTGTTAGTAGCTGCACGCTTATCAATTCTTTTACCTATATTAAGCATTTCAAATATCAGTTCGCTAGATTAGGAAATTTTTGGACATATAAGGTATCTGTGAGACTGATTTGATAATAGAATATTTTAAAGTTAAAGTAGCAATATCTTAGGTGAGTAACTTATTGCAATATTTGTCATGGATAGGTCAATATTTGTCTTTCCCAACAACTTTGTTTGAATGGTCTTGTGTTTTGGGTCACAGCGAGATACATTACATTCTAGATTTCATTGATTCTCTTTCATTAAATTGTAACTATCAATTTTTGTAACTCTAGGACTATTTTGTGTACTCTTGTGTATGTGAGATAGTTCATTTTTTCAATTAAGTGTTATTACTTATAATAAAAAAGGGGTCAATATGTTTATTGAATGACTCATTCTTGTCTCTAAATCAATCATTGGTATTCAGCAATAATAGTATTTTCTCCTGGAACTAGAAGTCTTGTTCACGACTAAGGCAGATGCTCCATGAAGTCCAATTCAATTTTGACCGATAAAAAAAAGTCTAATTCAATTTTTATGGGGTGTAGTAAGGGCATTCAATAGGAATCAGGCATATTCTAGTCTCCAAATAGAGAACAAATGTATAAACTAACAAGTACAGTGAATAAGTAGAACAAGCTAATAGACTCTAATGGTCTGTTTGAATTGAGGGAGAATGGAGGGAGAGTGGAGGGGAGTAGAGTAGAGTTGGCTGAAAATAGATTAGGCCAACTCTACTCTACTCCCCTCCACTCTCCCTCCATTCTCCCTCAATCCAAACGGACCATAAAGAAATTGTAGATTTGCTTTGTTAAATCCTAGTAGTTATGGCTTCTAAATGATTGCAAAGGTTGGTGTCAGTTATGGATTAGTGATGTATTATTATTTGCAGCCTTCTCCTTTTCAAACCAGCTCCCTGTTTGGTGGTTCTGTTCCTCAGCCAATCCCATGACTTTGGGTTCTGTTGGTATTGGGAATGTCCCAAGGCACATAAACATTCATATACATGCTGGTAAGATTTTTTTTTTTTAATACTTACCTCCACCATGTAACTTCTATATGGTGATTTGATGCTATTAGTATCAGGTTCTTCCCTAGCGCCAATTGTTTCAGCAGTTGGTACAAGGGCAAGTAATGCGGAAGGAACACAGGGAGAGCACCGTAATGGTGCTGGTTCTGGTGATTCAGGTGCAACAAGGTGCTACCTCTGAGAAGTGTATTGCGACGGCTGTCCATCACGCCCTGGTGTGCACCATCCCCTGGTGGTGTTGCAAATTCCGGTGTGCTCAACCTGGACTAGTTTCTGTTTCACAGCCACCTTCTGATTCTGTTTCACTATCCTCTGTTATGTCTGAAGGATATTCTCGATTTAGAAATTTAATTGGAAATATGCAAGGAGATAACATGGTTTCATCAGGTGGCTAGCTGTTTATTTATTTTGTTTAACCTGAATCCATTTATTATAAATATGTTAGCAAGTATTATGCTGTTCAATTCACCAAGCTGATATTTCTGTATACAGGTCAAGTAGAATCAACTGTTCAAAGTTCATCTGGTGAATCTGGTGCAGGTAGTGATGTAGGGAATGAACATTCAAATACCTTGACAGCCAACTTGATCAACAGAGTTGGGGAATCAGATGCATTTATATCTGGAAGCACACCTGAAAGTGAAGGTCAGAAGGTAGATTTTGCGCACAAAATGGGGATCTTATTTCTGCTACTTTTTTTGATAAGTAATTTCTGCTACTTTCTTGATTGTTGTTTGAATCTTGTACTGATTTATTGATTGTAAACAGCATGATCCTAAATGTGACCAATTAAGTAATAATGATGCTTCAACTGGCTTAAAAGATGTTTCTGCCTCTGGAAGTTCTGTGAGTTGTTTAAGTGGAGGAACAGTGGCAAAGCCTGAGGGTGTTCAGGAAAATGCTCTAAGATCTGGTGAGAAGCATGATGCAACTGAGGGTGACAAATCGGGTGACAGAACTGTTCCACTTGGATTAGGACTGGCAGGTTTGGAACGTAAGGTAAGCTAATTTTGTATTTTATAATATTCCTTAAAATAGCTTATTGAAAGATAAATAGCTCTCTTCTCTCAGTAAATTATTGCTATAAATTCAGCTTTGCACTTATGGTGTACTTGGTGTGATGTTTCAACATCTAATGGAGATGGACATAGTGGGGTATTTGTTATCACCAGGGAATAGACTGCTGGGGGATGTTAAGGGACCAAATAAGCCTCCTAGACATTATATTTGAGAGGAAAACAGAAAAGCTGGTCTTGTGGCCCCACGCATGTCCTTGTAGGCAAAGGTTGTGGTGCAGACTTGGGGGTTGTTGTAGATTTCACTGGGTGCCAGCTTAGGTTTGGTCACTGCAAAACATGTTTTATGTTTTACTCGTCTAGTTTTGGACTATGGGTGGTTCAGTAATGGCTGGACAACGGTCTGTTTTATTGGACACTTCCGTGGTAGGATGGGAATTTACATGTGAGTTATTTTAGATCCACAAGTTTTGCCACAACTTTGGTGTAGTCAATTGCAATCTATCACTTTCACATGAACCTATCTTCTTTTCTCCACCACTCACCATCAACCACATCAGAGTTGTGGCACAAAAGTTGTCTAAAGACTTTATCATTGTTTAAGTGCCTATGATAAGATGCATGGATTTATTGACGCAAATATAATGCCCAAGCAGTCAATTGTTCACTTTAGATTTATGCAAGTGCTTATATTTGTACAAAATTGCTAGGTTAGGTAGCACAGTTTTTGTGCTTGCATGTTAAAATGCAATCTGCTGGAGGACAGAACATTTGACTAAAGTATCACATGTTTATTTTTAAAAAAATAAAGAGGAGGGAAATGAATGATTTATATTATTTATAGGAACAAGTAAAATATTTGTGAGAATATGAAAGGAAATATACACGCCAGGCTACTTTGCCAATTTTCTTTCTTTGTTATTGTTCAGTTGTGTCCTATATGAGTTAGTTTGTGTGCTCTTGCTCTTTTTGTGCCATTTTCTTCTTAGTTTTAAGATAAATGCTTTTCCATAGTTCATAATGTGTTGGAAGCCGAATAAGAGAAGGGGTTTTGAGGTTCGTAGCTGTTAGCAGGTTTTGACTTTTGCTAGTGATCCTCCTCCCCTTGGAAAAGCATATGGAAGCCAAAGGTCCCTTCTAGAGGTGCTTTTTTTGTTTGGATTACAGCATTGGGGAAAATTTTGACGATTGATAATTTACAGAAAAGGAATGTTTGGAATGCAACAATGGCTTGCCAAATTATCTTAATATGTCTTCTTCCACCTCTCCCTTCTACTTCAATAACTTCCCCCCTCAACCATCTCACTCACCACTGTCTCTACCTTCCCCACCTTCCCCGCCATCCTCTATACCTTTTCCCCACCCTTTCCATCCTCTGTCCTCACAACAGTTCCAATACCCTTTCCTCCATTTTTTCCTTGGCCCTACCTTTTTCAACTTCAATATGTGAGCCTCCTGCTTCCCTTAGTGTGTGTTTTGGTTTTTCAATACCCTTTTCCTCCATTATTTCCTTGCCCCTACCTTTTTCAACTTCAATATGTCAGCCTCCTGCTTCCCTTAGTAAACGTCCTGTGCGTGTGTGTGTGTGTGTGTTTTTTTCCTATCAATGGATATTATTACTTATAAAAAAAATAGTTTGGATTTTGGATTGTTGTTATATATGCAAAGGTAACGGGGAATCTGTAGATCATATGTTACTTCATTGTCCTATTGCTATTGAGTTGTGGACTATGGTGTCTGTTTTGTTTGGTATTCAAGGGGTGATGCCAAAGACTAGTGGATTTACTGATGTGTAGGCAAGGAAAGTTTGGACATCAATTATAATATTAGTGTTGTTTGGATGGCTGTCCCTCATTGTTTGATGTGGTGCATATGACAGAAGAGAAACAACTAGAGCTTTGAAGATGAAGGACTGTACTGGATTTTAAACTTTTTTTCTTTCGAACTTTGTTGGCCTGGATGTCAGATGTCGGAAGTTTTCTATATGTTTTTTGTTTTTTTTGATAGGTAATAGAGATTTTATTGATAAAAAGTTCAGTGTGTTCACAATGATGAACACTCTGAACTTGAAACGAATACAATAAACTCAAGGAGTAAAACTAATAGAATGAAGAAAAGCACGAATGGAAATACATTGTGTGTAACCCCAAACTGAAGACCACTGAAACAAAGTACCAAACAGAGGAGATTTTAATAGTTCTAGAGATTTCTCTTTATCTTCGAAGGTACGAGTATTGTGTTCCTGCCAAACTAACCATATTTGACACACCGGAACCAAAGGAGTAGTTTTCTATGTGTTTGATTTGTGACTTGATGGATCATTGTAATTTTGTGTGTTAGTCGTATACATCCTGTATACTCGGGTGACTTCTTTTTTTTTTTTTTTTTTTTTTTTGAATTCAATAAAATTTCATTATTTAAAAAAAATAATTGCTTTTCCGTAGTTCTGGTTTCACTGGTTATGCTCTTGTTGTTAGTTTATTGTATGCAAAATGTTTTCTGGAACTAACTAGCATTGCACAACATAAAGAGGCTTCGGTGGCGGATGATCATGCAATGTGGTAGCCTTCATTGGGATATCAGTTTCATTAGAACTTTGCAAGGTTAGAAGTTGGTGTCTTGTCTCTTTTCTGGATACCCTTTACTTTACAAAAGTTTGTAGGAGATGGGAGGATTAGAAAATATGTTGGAAACCTTCATAACACCAGGAGTGCAAGGTTAAAACCTTTTACTAAGTTTTCTAGGATGTATTGTGCCCATAAGGAAATTCCTAACGATGGATAATTTGAGGAAGCACCAAATAGTAGTGGTAGATTGGTGTTGTATCTGTATGAAGAGTATGGAAACTACTACCTATAAAAAAAAAAAGAGAATGAAAACTACTAATCACTTGCATCTTCACTTTAATATTGCTAGAGTAGTGTACCATGTCTTTATGTATATTTGTGATGTTGCTATGGAGTTGTGGGGTATGGTTTTATGTCTATTTTGGAATCAGTGGGTCATGCCTAAAGTTTTGTTAATTTGCTGTCTTGTTGGAAAGGATGGTTTGGTTGACATCATAATGTAGATAGATGGAATGCAATTCCTTTATGTCTTATGTGGTGTATTTGGAGGAAAGGTAATGCCCAAAGTTTCGAAGGGTGTAAGAAATCAATTTGGACTTGAAGCTTGGGTTCTTGAGGTTCTTATATGATTGGATGGCTACCACCACATATTTTTCTTTTTCAAATTGACTTGAGTTTATTGAACTTTGTAGTTTTAATTGATGGTTGGTTGTCTCCTCCTATGTACATGGGTTGCGCCCTTTTGTGCCTTTTAAAATAATGTACTTATTTATAATTTTTTAAAATGTTGAGAAATGCATTAGCAACAGATCAAGCAATAGAAGTTCATTAATAAAGATGTGATGTTGGAGTCTTGTACTGATTTCCTTTTTAATATAATTTTACAAAGCATTACATATTTTTATTTCTTAGATATTTGTTATAATTTGTATTTAGCATTGTAGGTTCTTCATATTGTGGTGATTCTATATTGGCTTTAGTCAAGTTACCTGTTGGCTTGAGTTTGTATATTTCAAATTAGTACTTGAGAATTCTCCCTCAGGCTTTGTTCTCTCTTTTGAATAACTTCATGTGCCATGTTTGATTTTGCTTTACTTCTATTCATTTTACTTTATGTTTCAAATGAAGTAGTGGGCTATACATGCTTCATTGTTTAGTTTTTGGGTTCTTTAGTTAACATGATTTGAGTGTCTTCTGTTTCATAGAGATACTTACTAAATCCGTGTTTTTTTATACAATCAGAGACGAGGCAGGCCACAAAAATCACAGGTCCTGGGTGGTGATGGTGGTACAGCCAGTGCTTCTGTTGATCAAGATCAGCAGATTAGAACATGCGGCCAACAGCTACTGGAATCTCTAGCATCCCGTAGCTCTGCTGCAAATAGTATGAATGCAAATGAACAGCTCCTAGGACAACTTCCCTCTGTAGTTGGGCCGGTCATGGACAGTAGACCTCTGGGAGGGCAAGGTTCTGATGACCAGATGGATATGGCGAGTGTTATGTCTCAGGTCTTGCAAACTCCTGCTTTGAATGGTTTATTGGCAGGTGTTTCAGAACAAACTGGGGCTGGCTCTCCGGATGTCTTGAGGAATATGTTGCAACAGTTCACTGAGAGCCCACAGATGAGGAATACAATCAATCAAATTGCCCAACAGGTTGACAGCCAAGATCTTGGAAACATGTTCGCTGGGCTTGGAAGAGGCCAAGGTGGTGGCCTTGATTTGTCTAGGATGTTCCAACAGATGATGCCCATTGTATCCCGAGCCATCGGCGGTGGGTCAGCCACCTCTCAACTTTTTCCTTCTGCTGAAGCTGTAACCCAGCCAGAATTTAATGGGAGGAGGCTGAGCAGAGATGATAAACCTAATGAACATAATGTCCAGGTTTGTATACATGCGTGTTCGTAAAGGACTTGTACATGTATTTTCTTTTGCTCTTTTTCATTTGTTACTTCTGGCTGGCAGACAAATCCTACTAACAGTACTTGTTTTACATGTGGGTCACATTATTGCCTTGGCCTTGTCAAAGAACCCTGCTGAAATATATTTTTTACATTAATACCTCATTGAACTGCATCAGGTTGTTGATTAAATGGATTTTTTTTTTTTTTTTATAAATTTTGGAACACTTCTATTGACAGATCAAGTTTTCTAAATTAAATCTGTAGTTACTTGTTATTAACAGAGAAATTAGGAAACAAGGACTGGTTGGATTGTACTATAATAACATCACTTTTATTGACTGACCTAGTTTATTGATTGTGTAATTGTGGTTTATTGTTGTTTTGTGGGATTTAGTGCTTAATACTAAAAATCTGTAATCTGTATATTTAAAAAAAGTCTATTGTTTACAATCCTGCAATCCTGCATTTGTCGTGGATTATTTTTTACCACAGGTCCACAGCTGCTGGTTGTTGATGTACTTTGGGCCTTATATCTGTAAGTAGGAACCATAGGAGATAATTTGATCTGAAGATATGTCAAACGTGAAGTTATATGAAACATGTGCTTGTATTACTATTAACTTGGGCTGATAATTGATAAGATAAAGTCTCTTCTTTGTTTTCAGATTAACCTTCAACAAGTGGCTCAGGGGATTGAAAACCTGAATCCACCTCAAAATGTTTTCCGTTCTGTAGTTGAAAATGCAGTTCAGTTATCTGGCAATGAAGGTGGTTTTGAAGGTCTTGTGGATGAGTTGTGCAGTGATGAAGGTCTTGCTAATGTAAGTTTCCAAAATTTTGATTTTGTGCACCTATAACCAATTGCATGTTTTTTGGGGGTGGGGGGGTTGTATCTGGAAGCACAATGAACTGCACTTCCATTGCTATCATGTGCTCAAGGTGCTAATGAACTCTTAGTTAAGGCCACCTCTTCCCCCTATAAGTAGGGCTGGAGAGTAAGAATGTGGGTTCAAAACTCACTGGGTGTGTTTAACTTACCAATAAAAATAATGCAGTCAAGATCATTTGTCTGCATTAGAAGCTATGCATTCTTGTTCTGTAACTTAGTTTTGGTGGTAGTAGTTATGGAAGCTATGAATTCTTATGCTTTTTATGTTCTGCATGAGGTCTGTTTAATAATGATTACAGTAGATGTGGCACATTTGACTGCTCATAATATTATTTGGCCTGTGCAGGAATATATAGAGATGTTACGACATGAACTAAATCAATTTGTCTGCATTAGAAGCTATGCATTCTTGTTCTGTAACTTAGTTTTGGTGGTAGTAGTTATGGAAGCTATGAATTCTTATGCTTTTTATGTTCTGCATGAGGTCTGTTTAATAATGATTACAGTAGATGTGGCACATTTGACTGCTCATAATATTATTTGGCCTGTGCAGGAATATATAGAGATGTTACGACATGAACTAAATCAACGAGTTCAGGGTGACCCTGGGCAGGACAACTAGTAACTAGAGCCCACAAACTCAAGTGGGCATGGTTGTGATTTCTGGATGTCATTGTGAGGATTATGGAAGGAGGTTGGGTTTGATGGTAATTGACTTCGCCAGGGTTTTTATTAAATGGTTGAGTTACTCATAATCGTTGTATAATTTAGGTTTTTGGCTTGATGTGCTTTTAAATTGTGGTTGGTCTTCTTGTTGCTGGCACACTCATCTGGTTTATAGTGTATCAAATCATTAATTTATTAATACATGCTATATAGGTGACAAATTAATGATTTTTTTTCTGGGCCTGGTAGTTAAGGCCTAGACTGTCTCCTAACAAACCGCCACCCCCCTCCTCAGTTTCTCCCACTGTTATTCCAGCTTCTCTTAAATTAGTTTTTTCCTGCGAGTGCGTGATTATAGTATTTGGTACCTTGCCGTACAAAAATAGGACAATGGTGCAAGAAAACTTGAGAAAGGATTACCAACACAATGGGCAAACCTAAGAAGAAATGAGGGAGAAAGGAAATGTGCAGCCAGAGTAAAATGCACGTTATGCAGAGCTCTTAACACTGCATTATGTGTTTAGTAAATCTGAAGCAAAACATTTTAACTCCTTATTTATGGAAGAGATTTTAGCTTTCCTTCAGTATAATAACCTATTCTAACCAGCTCAACCACTGTACAAACCATCTTAGGCTAGCTAGTCCTTGACTTGTTGAGTCAGCAAGGATGCGATGGGGTGTTTGTTCAGTTGGTTGAGATTGACTTGCCATGGAGTGGGCCTGGCATTGCATTGTGTATTCTGCTGCTTCAGTTCCTCATCAAACGCATGGCCAAAGTATAGGGAACATGAGTTTGGAGCGAAGAACCAGGAACGGAACGTAGCGGAAGAAAAGCATTGGCGACCTGGTCAACAAGTTAATCTAAAGGTAGAGACACAGTTAACTTAAGACCCTAATGGACAACCTTCTCTCAAAAGATCGATAGTCGATCTCAAAGTGCCTGGTCTGAACATGAAAAACTGGATTTGAGGCAACCTCAGTCTGAGCACGAAAAACTGGATTTGAGGCTGAAGAAAGAGTTGAGACATTATCGAAGTAAATCTGTAGCATGTGTGAAGAACAATACCCAAGTATTCGAGAAGGATGTGAAATCAGCTAGTCAAGTAGTAGTAGAGGCAAGAGAACAATATTCTACCTCTGTAGAAGATTGGTTGCTTTTTAGCAGATCAAAGTAATGGGATTGAGAGCGGGAAAGATAAATTGGGCTTGATTGGATTGTTGAGTTGGGTTTGGTAGGAAATCATCTTGGACCTACCTGCGTTACGTCTGGTCAAATCATATTATTTTAATATGCTTTCTTTGTTTCCAAAGAAAAAAAAAATCTAAATGTTTTTGGTGTTTGGAGCAGTGGAAAACGCAATTCAACGAAAATTTGTTTATATGGCTAACGTAAAACATCTCCAATATAATTGAAAATGTTTTTTTCTTTTTCTTTTTAAGAGTAGAATAAGTTTTCCAGTTTTCAAAAGTGGAAAATGTTTTTTTAGAATATCATATACTCAACAAAACACCACACAAATACGCTTCACAATACAAATATTTCTTGAAATTTGTTTTCCGGAAAGTAAAGAGAATGAGTAATTATTAGAAAATATTTATTGTTGAAGCAAATAAAGTATAAGACGTCAAAGAACCTAGAAAAAGGAAAATTATTAGCTATATCTCTATAACTAGAGTTCATATCAAATTACCTCCTTCAATTTTAGATTTTGTCATTAGGTTTTTCTATTTGAGTCTAAAATTAAATCAATATTCTTAGATCCAATTGATTAATTCTCCCAAAAGTACACGTATCATTTACATATTTACTACCAAAAAAAAAAAAAAAAATAAGGCCACCTCTTCCCCCTATAAGTAGGGCTGGAGAGTAAGAATGTGGGTTCAAAACTCACTGGGTGTGTTTAACTTACCAATAAAAATAATGCAGTCAAGATCATTTGTCTGCATTAGAAGCTATGCATTCTTGTTCTGTAACTTAGTTTTGGTGGTAGTAGTTATGGAAGCTATGAATTCTTATGCTTTTTATGTTCTGCATGAGGTCTGTTTAATAATGATTACAGTAGATGTGGCACATTTGACTGCTCATAATATTATTTGGCCTGTGCAGGAATATATAGAGATGTTACGACATGAACTAAATCGACGAGTTCAGGGTGACCCTGGGCAGGACAACTAGTAACTAGAGCCCACAAACTCAAGTGGGCATGGTTGTGATTTCTGGATGTCATTGTGAGGATTATGGAAGGAGGTTGGGTTTGATGGTAATTGACTTCGCCAGGGTTTTTATTAAATGGTTGAGTTACTCAGAATCGTTGTATAATTTAGGTTTTTGGCTTGATGTGCTTTTAAATTGTGGTTGGTCTTCTTGTTGCTGGCACACTCATCTGGTTTATAGTGTATCAAATCATTAATTTATTAATACATGCTATATAGGTGACAAATTAATGATTTTTTTCTGGGCCTGGTAGTTAAGGCCTAGACTGTCTCCTAACAAACCTGCCAACCCCCTCCTCAGTTTCTCCCACTGTTATTCCAGCTTCTCTTAAATTAGTTTTTTCCTGCGAGTGCGTGATTGTAGTATTTGGTACCTTGCCGTACAAAAAGAGGACAATGGTGCAAGAAAACTTGAGAAAGGATTACCAACACAATGGGCAAACCTAAGAAGAAATGAGGAAGAAAGGAAATGTGCAGCCAAAGAGTAAAATGCACATTATGCAGAGCTCTTAACATTGCATTATGTGTTTAGTAGATCTGAAGCAAAACATTTAACTCCTTATTTATGGAAGATATTTTAGCTTTCCTTCAGTATAATAACCTATTCTAACCAGCTCAACCACTGTGCAAACCATCTTAAGCTAGCTAGTCCTTGACTTGTTGAGTCAGCAAGGATGCGACGGGGTGTTTGTTCAGTTGGTTGAGATTGACTTGGCATGGAGTGGGCCTGGCATTGCATTGTGTATCCTGCTGCTTCAGTTCCTCATCAAACGCATGGCCAAAGTATAGGGAACATGAGTTTGGAGCGAAGAACCAGGAACGGAACGTAGCGGAAGAAAAGCATTGGTGACCTGGTCAACAAGTTAATCTAAAGGTAGAGACACAGTTAACTTAAGACCCTAATGGACAACCTTCTCTCAAAAGATCGATGGTCGATCTCAATGTGCTTGGTCTGAACATGAAAAACTGGATTTGAGGCAACCTCAGTCTGAGCACGAAAAACTGGATTTGAGGCCGAAGAAAGAGTTGAGACATTATCGAAGTAAATCTGTAGCATATGTGAAGAACAATACCCAAGTATTCGAGAAGGATGTGAAATCAGCTAAGTCAAGTAGTAGTAGAGGCAAGAGAACAATATTTTACCTCTGTAGAAGATTGGTTGCTTTTTAGCGGATCAAAGTAATGGGATTGAGAGCGGGAAAGATAAATTGGGCTTGAATGGATTGTTGAGTTGGGTTTGGTAGGAAATCATCTTGGGCCTACCTGCGTTACGTCTGGTCAGATCATATTATATTAATATGCTTTCTTTGTTTCCAAAAAAAAAAAAAATCTAAATGTTTTTGGTGTTTGGTGTAGTGGAAAACGCAATTCTATGAAAATTTGTTTATATGGCTAACGTAAAACATCTCCAATATAATTGAAAATGTTTTTTTCTTTTTCTTTTTAAGAGTAGAATAAGTTTTCCAGTTTTCAAAAGTGGAAAATGTTTTTTTAGAATATCATATACTCAACAAAACACCACACAAATACGCTTCACAATACAAATATTTCTTGAAATTTGTTTTCCAGAAAGTAAAGAGAATGAGTAATTATTAGAAAATATTTATTGTTGAAGCAAATAAAGTATAAGACGTCAAAGAGCCTAGAAAAAGGAAAATTATTAGCTAGATCTATATAACTAGAGTTCATATCAAATTACCTCCTTCAATTTTAGATTTTGTCATTAGGTTTTTCTATTTGAGTCTAAAATTAAATCAATATTCTTAGATCCAATTGATTAATTCTCCCAAAAGTACACGTATCATTTACATATTTACTACACAAAAAAAAAAAAAAAAATAACCTGTTAAAATAGAAAAGAAGCTTTATAACTTTACTGTTTTTAAAAAATAAAAACTCTTCTTTGATTTTGAAACTATAATAGTTTTTTTACTTTAAAAATTTATTTATTTGTTGAAATTTTGATAAGTATTATTATACTTTAAAAAACATAAAAAATTAGAAAATTCATATATAAACCAATAAACTAATAATTAATGGTAATAAACCCAAAAAATAAAATAAAAATCAAACCCACTATAAATACTAAAACACAATAGTTGCGACTAATAAGAAAGAAACCATCATTTACCTATATAAAAGTATATATAAATTTTTATTTCTCTAAACCATAAAAAATGAAATGACAGTTTCTTAAAGTGAAAGAGGTAATTTGAGAAAGAGAAAGAAGTGAATAAAGTTAATGCCGAGTAGCTTGTGGTTTGGAATTTAATATATATATATATATATATTACTATGGGAGGGTAAGGTTCGAGTATGGGATAGAGCTCGTGGGCCCAGTCTGAGGAGGTGAAGGGGCCCACCCACACATCAGTGTTGACTCGACACATGGATAAGAATCCGAGGAGGAGAGACGAAGAAGCTGATCTCCCGATGAGCCCTAAGAGCGAGCGTTCCTCGGATTACCTCGAGCAAGCTACTTACATCAGAAGACAAAATACTATATAAAGTAGCTATTACCTTTGTATTCAATGCAATGCACCAATTCAGCTAGTCGCATTAATGGAGGAACCATCTCCAGCAAAATGCTAATGGGACAAGCATCCAAAGGAAGGTCAATGATTGTACAAGTGGAGGGTTAAGATGCAATTCAGCTGATTATATAAAGAAAGGAGATCCTTCTAGAAGGGGAGACGAAAAACTGGAGGAAACACTGACATTGTGTAGCACTATCCTATGATTAAGACTTGAACAATCTATGAACAACTTGCTCTTCGACCAAACCCGAGGAAGTATTAATTCTAAAAATCTGTTCTTCTTCCTTGAATTGTCTAACTTTTACCCATCCATCTAAAACTTAAATCATACCATTACCTTAAAGTTGACTTCAAAAGCTCATTATTTAACAAATTAATTGTATTGGGCTTCTAATTTAAATCAACTATTCTAAGTGGGCTTAGCCTGTTAGACCCGCTTATAATTACATTGCAAATTCACATTTTTAAAGTTTCAAAATTTGCATTCTTAGTCCTAACATTACCTAGTGTTTGGTAAAAAAAGTAAAACTATTTCACCTTCTTTCATTTCATCTATATTAAATATGAGTTATGCTCGTGTCATATGAAGTGGCACAATTATCACTCATAATCATCACATGGACAAGTTATAACACAAGTTGTGCGACTTTATGTGACATTAGCATAACCCATTAAAAATATATATAAAAAATCTCATCTTCAACCACTTAAAATGATTATATTGGGATTTGGGACTGAAAAAAGTGTTAAATATGTTTTTTACATTTTTCTCAAAAAAAAAAATATATATATATATATTTTTTTTTTTACATATAAACAAAACGATGTAGTTTTAACAAATTAAACCACGTCATTTTGAAACTTATGAAACAAAATAAACTTTATTTTATTTTTTCCAAATTGCATATTTCAATTAAAAAAAAAAAAAATCCCAAAGGTTGGTTCCTTTTTAACAGCCAGCCGAATTATATTTATGTTGAGGATTTTCAGAAACGAAGGGCGGAAACGATCGTGTTAGAAAAATTGAAATGGAAAAAGGCGAGGAGGAGAAGCCGACGAAGGCCGGGTCCCGCTTGTGCTGTAACTGCAATCAGAGAAGGGCCGCTCTCAAAAGACCTAAAACCCTACAGCAGGTGCCTCTCTCTCATACAGCAATACAGAGTAAATTAACATAACATGCTGCTATCTTTCATTCAAATCTCTGTTCCTATAAAGCTATATTTGAAACAATTTACTTTGCTCTCTCGATTCCAGAACCGCAGTAATAACCAGAACACACGATGTGAACTTTTACCCCAAATTATACTACTACAGTTGTTCCTTCCTGTTTCATCATTCTATGAATTACTGTTTTACTTTTTATATTTATTAGATGTTTGTAATTAAACTGATTGCAAATTGACAAAAATATATACAAATTAATTTCTATAATCTAATTTAATTGACTCTTTTTAAGGAAAAAAATAGTTTAATTGAAGGACAGTCATAATTGAGCTCCAAATATATATATATATATATTTTGTGTGTTGAAAAGAAATTTATTAAGTGAAAATAGTGGTCCTTAAATAGGAATAAAAAGAGACAGATGATGATAGGGCTGATAAATTTTATGTATGAAGCTATGCAGGGAGTGTTTCTATGAGGTGTTTGAGGAGGAGATCCATCAGGTAATTGTTGAGAATCAGTTATTCAAGCCCGGTGAACGCGTTGCTATCGGTGCGTCTGGTGGTAAAGGTGAATGCTTGTTTCTTGGCATATTTTATCATATTCTAGTGACTGCGCTTTGTTTTTCTTATTGTATGTTCTGAGTCAGATACAGGGGAAGCACTAGATTTCTTTCATACTGAAAGAACCGAATTTAGGTCATTTTGGTCTAGGTGTTACCTAATTCCATATATTTGATTCATGTGATTTCCATTTGATTACCTCTAAAATATTATTACAGAAAATATTTCTCACGAATATGCTTAGTTGAAATACGTCATGTGAAGAGTGAAGCGACTCTTTTAGCTGACCGTCAGGCAATGAAAGTGAGAGTTTATGGTTTCATTCTAATAATTAATGGGTCTGACAAAATAGTAACATATCTTATTTTAGCCCTGTGAAATGTTGTATGATAAATGTTTTGTAATTAGCATATACTGGGAAATATATTGAGAATGGTCTAGTTAGTCAAAAGACTGGCAATTTGATTTTACTTTTATCAGATAAAATGCTAATGCATGTAGTGAAATGCTAATGCGTGCTTTGATTGTACAAGAGTAACAATGTAACTGTTTGATTACAGAATTGGGGCATATGAGGATTGACTGAATCTGGACATGTGATGAATCAGATCATCTCAATCGATACATTATTCAGATTATGACATAGGAATAGATATTATTGAGTTTGTCTGTACATGTTGTAAAACAGTTTGTTATATGTAAATATCCCTTGTAAAAGAAAGAGATATTAGTTCAATTATGTATTCCACAAAGATTTAGGAGCGCAAGTTGCCCAAAGATAGAGGCAGATATTGAGCAGAAGTAGAATATAGTTTGGCCATAAGGCTCAGTTTTTGCAATTACAGACCAATATGCAAATTTTAAAAGTTATTTTCATCTCCCGTCTGTTAGTTCTTCACTTCTTTGTGCTATGCATGTTGGTACTCCATTTTTGTGTCTTTTGTTGTTGATTATACCATGGCAAGCTGTTGCCCATTCAGCTAACTTGACATGACAAGTTATCTTTTTTTTTTTTTTTAATTTTAATTCTCATTGCCTCTTCGCATGTTTGCAGATTCCACAGTCCTTGCTTACGTATTATCAGAATTAAATCGACGACACAATTATGGCCTGGATCTCTTCCTCTTGTCAGTTGATGAGGGCATTACAGGGTACAGAGACGACTCTCTCGAAACTGTCAAACGAAATGAAATTCAGGTGAGTGGTTCTTTTTTTTTTTTTTAATAAACTCTTGTTCATTTTTATTCATATTGTGCTCTTTGTTCCCCCGCAAAGCAGGATCTGTGTGCTTTATGTATGACCTTTTATTGTGCTTGTTGTAAGTTTTCAATAATGTTTTCCGGGTGATATCACTGATATGCTTTTTTTCCCCCATTCAGGATCTGTCTTTTGTTTCTTTTATTTGACATTTTGACTAAGGAACTTAATAAAGTTGTAATTCTTGTAAAATAATTGTGGTCATATTCTTCCTGAATTTACGAGAAATGTAGTTACCAGCTTCTATAGTTCCAAGTACGTGTGTGTTCACGGTCTTGTTCATATAATATTTATCTACTCATAGTTTATTTATGGGCTTGCAGATGCGAAGTTAATGTATAAAATCATTATTTTGTTTTTTCTAGTGCTTGAGAGTAGTTGCAGTGCCAGTCTCTTTGTTTGTTCATCATTGTTATAACATGTTGTGTGCCGTTTGAACATCACTCTGAAACTTTGACTTGTTAATTTCCCTTCCCAGTTGTCTAATTATCTTTTTTGAATATGTTTGCTTTGTCATTTTCTATTATTCTGATGACCGACTCTTATTCTAATATTCCATTTTCAGTATGGACTGCCACTTAAAATTGTCTCATACAAGGATCTGTATGGATGGACGATGGACGAGATAGTGAAGATGATAGGTTTAAAGAATAATTGCACATTTTGTGGTGTTTTCCGACGCCAGGTATAGGACATGACCTCCTCTAAAATTATAGGCACACATATGTTCATCATGTATTTTCGACTAGTCCTGCCATTTTTGCTGTTGGTGGCAGACACTTGGCTTTGTGGATTAGCGCTGGGCATGCACACAATGATTTGATATATCAAGCACAATTTCTGTTGTATAATTACATAGTCTTTAACCACAAGGGTTAATGTTTTATCAGTTATGAAAATTAAGTGGGATTTGATTCAATTGATTGATTGCTTTATGTCTAAGGCCCTTGATCGAGGTGCTGCATTGTTGAAAGTAGACAAGGTTGCTACCGGACATAATGCAGATGATATTGCAGAAACAGTTCTTTTGAATATTCTACGAGGTGATATTGCTAGGTGAATACATTTGTCCACTCTTCCATCTTGTTTCTTATAAAGTTTTGTGTATGAACTCATTGATGCTTTTGCTTTGTAGATTGAGTAGATGTACTTCAATAGTCACTGGTGAAGATGGACCAATTCCAAGATGCAAACCTTTCAAGTACACATATGAAAAGGAGATTGTTATATATCCTTGTTATTGAAAGTCTTGTAATGTGTTATCCTTTAAATATTTGTTGGTATTATTTACAAATCCTTAACGAGATATACACGTATGCATATTTCAAGAGGCTGGACTATTTCTCCACCGAATGTATGTTTGTTATTCCACTTCTCATGAATACTCTTTTCGATGACTCATTGCAACTTTCTCTGTTAGTTTCCTTGTGCGGTTTATAGGACCTACTTAGCATGTTTCTATCAAACTCTGAATAGTTTTTTGCAGCTTAAAAAGTTGCAGTATTTATTTGCAAGTTTGCAACTTTTCTTGCCAATGTATAATAGTCTGCAATAAAGTCAATCAATTATGAGCTGGTCCTTTTTGTGCCCTACCTTTGTTTCTGATAATTGGGTTTTCGATTGAACTAATTACTGAGTTCTTTTTATGGAAACTGCAGGCATTTACTCTCCAAATGCATATCGTGGTTTTGCTCGTGAGTTCATAAAGGATTTGGAAAGAATCAGGTTTTTATTTAGTTGAGACTTTCCCCAGTGGTTGGCATTTTAGTTGTTTTATTAGTATGACATATTATGTCTCATGTTACTGATGCAGACCTAGGGCCATACTTGACATCATCCAATCAGGGGAGGATTTCAGGATTTCTACTTTTACAAAAATGCCAGAACAAGGGACTTGTGAACGCTGTGGCTACATTTCGAGCCAGGTAAGTTTTGCTTCTATTTCCATCTAACCAGAAAATTTTGGATACTCATATCTCATGGAATTTATTTATCACTTAGATTCTATTTGCAGCATTGATGTGCATATTCCATGACCTGATATGTTTGACCAAAACTCAGTAGTATATAACCCGTGCTTTTGTTGTCTAACGCAAAATTCTAGCTTCACTTTATTTCCCAGTTACAGAAAGATTTTATAAACATGATTTGCAAATGATAGCTCATTTATAAAAGTAGTTATCTGCCTATTAGACAAACGTGTTTATTATGGCCTAGAGTGGGGAGAGTTTGTGCAATTACAACATTTTGGGAGATTGAATGCTTTAGTTTTGTTTAGCTATCTTGTGTGAGGCAGCCTCATGTGCAGTAGGAAAATATCAAACACATTAGCTCAGTTATAGCCTTTTTTTTTTCATGATACCAAGTCCTACATTTGCTTGTAATTTTCTCCTGTGAACCAGCACTTCCTTTGGATGGGTCAGGGAATCAATTTGTTAGCATTATCCAACATTACCATTTCCATCAGCTTCAGGGGGGGGGGGGGGGGGGGGGGGGGGGGGGGTTCTCTTTCCCCTGCATGTATGTGCTTTAGGAATGACCATTCATGTGAACATGCATGTGCTACCCATTAGGGCATCCAAGTATTCATCATCCTTGTGTTATTGTGCAGAAATGGTGTAAAGCTTGTGTTCTGCTTGAGGGACTAAATCGGGGTTTGCCAAAGCTGGGCATTGGGCGGAGTCGAGGCCCTAATAATGATCGTAAGAAGGGAACAAAAGAAACTAATGGAGCAAAGAGTATTGAGAGCAAGCAATGTGGAACTTTGGACTTCTAATGTAGCACGTATAGATCACTTAAAACTCTCATGGGCTCAGGGTCCAAGTTTCACTTTAAGGCAACGAAAGTGATAGTTATTCAATGCTCTTGGAAGGGATATATCCACCCTGTTGATTGAACTGAGATCGTTGGTCTCGGGACTAAAATGAACAGCACAGAAAAAAAAAAAAAAACAATTAGAGGATAGGATCTTTCTTTTTTATGGTAGAGTTAAATTATGTGGGAAGTCTTATGGTAGAGATGAATGGAATTAACATGGAGAAAGTAGAAACTCCCTTTTATTAGTTAGCTGTAGTGATTGTGAAAGTTTCTTTTCTGTCAGCACCAAATCATTTTGTGCAGGATGAAGTCATTTTTAACGGTCACACGACAGTTGTGGTTGTTTTGATTTCTGGATGGTAGTAATTTTATATCTTTACAAATTCTTTTTGCTAGTTATGCAATTTTGAACAATGTAATTTTCTATTTTGGTTTTGTTTCAAATATTTAGCTGGGTTTTTTCTGTGGTAAATCTCTCATCATTTTTCTTTGCACTAGCAATGGACTCATTGGTACGCCCATCTATACTCTAGTGTTCTTGTACTCTGGTTGGCCTCATTGCTATACAGAAAGGCCCTGATCTAGCTATCTACCTCAATCGGCACATAAACCAAATGTATCTGGAAGAGTGAAGACGTTGCAGTCTTACCTCATTTTCGCAAACATCTTCAGTCATCAGTTGGCGTAAAAAGCATAAGAAATATAGTGACAAGAATTTTCACAACTGTTGAACCTCTATCTTTTGACATGTCAGATACAATAAATCTAATGATACAATTTTTCACAACTGTTAACGTGATGAATTATGATTAACGATTTAATATAATCTCATTTGATTATACTAAGAAATTGTGGAAAAGCAAAAAAAAATGTGGTGAATTGTTTTTGACGTTTTAACATTGCTAAAAAAAAAAAAAAAAAATGTGCTCTCCAGTTTCCTCTCTTTTCTTTCATTCCAACGGTCCAACCAATGGTGCCTCAAAACGCACCGTTTCGAGCTGCAACCACTCTCTCTCTCTTATGGATTTTTTTAGAAAATAACTATAAAACCCAAACAATATCATTAGTTAGGCAACGTTTCAAAGTAATTTGGTTTCTAACAATTCGAGTCCAGAGGACTCGATTTTTGGGTTGTTATTTTCCTATTTTGCCGGCAGTTGAGGTGGACAAAGTGTACACGTAGGCCCATAAATCGAGTTCATTGGACTTGGTATCTGTACATATAAATCGAGTTCATTGTACTTAGTTTTTATACATAGAAATCGAGTCCTCTAAACTCGTTTTCTATGTATAAAAAATGTGTCCAATGAACTTGATTTCCTAGTCTCATCAGTCTTATCTCACAGCATCAACGGTCACGTGTATTGAGCTGGAAATCGTCTCCAGAGGTCTCGATTTCCATGAATAGTCCCCAGCCCTCCACATGTTGCCGTGGGTCCCAACTGGGACCTGTTTTCCTCCTTACCGTGGGGTCTCGCACCTTCAGCTCTATATTCTCTTCAAAAACTTTATTTCCTAAACTGTCTCTCACTTATACTCACAGAACACTCATCTTACACAACACTCTCAGGTAATGTTTTTACAATATTGTGATTATTTGCTAGTTTTTTTTTTAATTAAAAATTTAGAACATATTAGGAAAAGTTTTGTTTTTGTTATTTGTTAGTGTAAATATTGTGATTAATTTATTTGTTAGTATATTGTGATTATTTGCTAGTTTTTTTTTTTTTGGGGAATTAATATTAGGACACATTTATATAAGATCATGAATCTACTTAAGAAAAAATATCTATAATGACTAGTAATATTATGATTAATTATTGGGAATATTTAGTAAATAATTGTGATTAAATTACAACATATTGGGTTTTTTTTTTTTTTTTGTTAGTGTAAATATTGTGGTTAAATTATTTGCTAAGTTTTTTTAAAAAAATTAATATTGTGATTATTGGGAATATTTAGTACCAAATATTGTGATTATTATGTTATTACAACATATGAGAATATTTGTTTTGTTTGTTAGTGTAAATATTGTGATAATATGCTAAGTTTTTTTTTTAAAATTAATATTGTGATTAATTATTGGGAATATTTAGTACTAAATATTGTGATCAATTGTTAGGAATATTTAGTACTTTTAGGTCTTTATCATGGATATGAAATGGATTATGAGTTTGATACCTAAGATAGTAGTCTTTTTACCATAAATTATGAGTTTGTAGTCTTTTTACCATAAATGATTTCAAGATATATTTGTTTAAGATTTGTAACAAAGATTTCAATGGATAACTGGTTGGTATATAATATTTTTGTTCATCATAACTTATTTGAATGGGTTTTGAAAGTCATGCCCCTAGAATGATTTAGAATTTTTAAAGAATATGAAATTGGTAATGACTATTTTTGTAAGATTACTAAAGGTGAGTATATGCAAATTTGGTTGAGGTTAGTATTGTTGGCATTTCATACGCAAAGTTTTGTGATTGATGTTGATTGAGTGTTATAAATTTGTCACTAACACAATTGCACTTGATGATCTATAGGTTGACAATGATCCATATAAATATATACTACAGTGGACCTCTTAGCAATGTCAACCCTTATGACGGATTCTCATTTCAAGGTTTGGGTATCTAGTGCTGCTATATGATGATATGCCGTAAGCTAAAGACCCTGAATAAGTTGAAAGTAAAAATTATAGAAGAGTTGCAAGTGAACTCTACTTTGTATGATATACATATTACTTTTCGTTCTCCATATGAAGTCCTCAGTCAATGCATTAATTACAGATATATGGCGATAACAGAGGACAAACATGTGAAATTCATGTTTAGTAAGATGCAGAAATGGGAACAAGCTATAGATTTTGAGTTGTACGTCACTTTGGAGCCGCGTTCGGAAGTCGACGTAGAGTGGAAGTCGGTGTAGATTTTGAGTTGTACGTCACTTTGAAGTAATCAACAACAATAAATGATGGGCAATCGTAAATTTAACATTACATATCACTAAGTTTATACCAATAAATGATTATCTAAACATATGATTAGTGGTGGAGTTAGAAATTAATAACACTTGTATTATACATCAATAATAACATATGACCTCAGTGGTTGTAAAACGACATATAAAAATAAATAAAAATCCTATTAATTTTCAAAATTTGAGGAATATCAAGGTTAAAATTTTATTTTCTATGTCTAACAATGTGTCATGTCGTTTAAAATTATAGATCTATTTCCAATAGAAAAAATCGGTCAAGGAAGAGACTTACTTAATGGACAGCAGAGAAGATGCAAATGGTGGGCCATATGCATCATCTGGTGGGAGGTCCTCCTTCCTTAGGCACAAAAAAAGGAATCTAAACCATGTCCAATACTGAACCAGTAGCAAGTCCCCATCAATCTAACCGGCACCTCTGTCGGTTGCCCTGCATAACTCTCTATACAACCATGCAAGGCAAGCACTCCCCCAACATACTGAGGTGGATTGCGAAGGTCTCTCAACATCTGCAACCACATCGTATGCACCCTATTACCAGACTTGTCGGCGAAAATTGTGTCTGCCAAGAGTGCTAGAATATAACACCGTGCATATTGATGCACAACCACCTCTGCTGCATCATTAGGCAACCCTTGGTCAATTTTTTCTAGTAGCTTGTTAATTAGGATCCTTTGTCCTTTAAGCACCGTTCCATTAGTAGCAATTCCAAGCATACTCTGACATTCAGCATCCCATGTCAAGTCAGTTGTTCCAACAATTGCCTCACCATCGATTAGAATCCCAAAAAGAACTTCCACATCTTGTAATGTGATTGTTGTCTCACCATGTGGCAGGTGGAAGGTGTGGGTTTCAGGCCACCATCGCTCAACGAAGGCCGTTATCAAGTTATGATCAATCTCTCTACATGAGGTCCTATATAGCCCAATTAATCCAACTCTCTTGACAATGTTGAGGACGCGATCATCCACCACTATGGGGCATCGTTTTCGAAACTTGTCATTACGACCATGGCATTTTAGTGCCCCTGGATCTTGCACATGATAGAACCATGGTGATGAGATGCAATATGCCATAACCTTTGTATATATGATTGTGGCTATTGATCCCAAAAAACAAAAATAAAGCGGTTATCAAGAGAAATTAAAATATCATCCCCCGGGGGGGGGGTTTTTTTCGTTGTACAGGAGAAAAATAAAAGGATGCAATGCATTTGATACATTTGATAGAATGCTAGTGCACAGTGCAGAGCTACAGCTAATATGAAGTTTATTTTAATTTATAACACTCTATCCGTAGTTGTTTCAATCTGATAATTGAGAAAATATATGACTTTAATTAATAGCAGCAATAAAACTATAGTTTATGGAGAAAGTGAAACAATATTAGGGTTTACGTAATAGCAGCAGTTTGTACACCCTATGGCAAACTTTGTGTGCAGTTCCTTTGCACATTATGTGGATCCTATGGAGAAAGTGAAACAATAGGACCTTAAACAGCGTCAAACTTATATTAAATTTACTAACTTCATGTTTCATGAGGTTTTTGTATAACTTGAACCCGTGACCTGTCGCTTTGGGTGGAAGACATTTGCCATTACACTAAGACCCGATCTGTAGCACTCCTAAAGGTCAAGTTCCTAATAAAGTTCCTGGAATTTCAAGCATAGCCTCCTTTCTGCCTTCTAATCACAACCTAACAAAATACTAATAACTTAGAATGCATAATAAGGCTTTTATAAATGGAATTCATAAAATTTCCGATATCTATAACCTTAGCTTACTGCATAACTAATCTGGAAAAATACTATACGCATATGCCCCATTTCTAACAAACACCCATCCACCCCGCTGGGTTCTACATTGTGCAATTCTTACCATAATTTTGATGAGTGTTCTTTTGTTTCCACTAGAATTATTTAATGTACATGTCATACTTATCCTACTAGAAAGTAACTTTCTTTTGGTTCTTCAATGTTTTCAGCCGCTCTTGTTGTTGCTTGTTCATTTTCTCATGAAGTTCATGCATACTAGTTGTTGGCTCAATTATATAAACCCTGTTATTTAAATATATTCTTCATACGCCATAGTTGTCTGGTTTTACCACAGACAGCTAAGGGTGCGAAGATATATAGTGCTGCTGTAGCTGCCACAGCTGATGGTCATCCTCTAAAAGAGAGGGAAGAAAAAAGATATATAGTGCTGCTGTAGCTGCCACAGCTGATGGTCATCCTCTAAAAGAGGGGGAAGAAAAGGTTAAGATGCACACTCACTCCTACTATTGTCTGGATTATGCTCAGCTCTCTCTCTCTCTCTCTCTCTCTCTCACCCCCCCCCCCCCCCCCCAAAAAAGCAACAACAGGAGAAAAATAAAAGGATGCAATGCACTTGATACATTTGGTAGAATGCTAGTGCACAGTGCAGAGCTACAGCTAATATGAAGTTTATTTTAATTTATAACACTCTATCCGTAGTTGTTTCAATATGATAATTGAGAAAATATATGACTTTAATTAATAGCAGCAGTAAAACTATAGTTTATGGAGAAAGTGAAACAATATTAGGGTTTACTTAATAGCAGCAGTTTGTACACCCTATGGCAAACTTTGTGTGCAGTTCCTTTGCACATTATGTGGATCCTATGGAGAAAGTGAAACAATAGGACCTTCAACAGCGTCAAACTTATATTAAATTTACTAACTTCATGTTTCATGAGGTTTTTGTATAACTTGAACTCGTGACCTGTCGCTTTGGGTGGAAGATATTTGCCATTACACTAAGGCCCGATCTGTAGCACTCCTAAAGGTCAAGTTCCTAATAAAGTTCCTGGAATTTCAAGTGTAGCCTCTTTTCTGCCTTCTAATCACAACCTAACAAAATACTAATAACTTAGAATGCATAATAAGGCTTTTATAAATGGAATTCATAAAATTTCCGATATCTATAACCTTAGCTTACTGCATAACTAATCTGGAAAAATACTATACGCATATGCCCCATTTCTAACAAACACCCCTCCACCCCGCTGGGTTCTACATTGTGCAATTCTTACCATAATTTTGATGAGTGTTCTTTTGTTTCCACTAGGATTATTTAATGTACATGTCATACTTATCCTATTAGAAAGTAACTTTCTTTTGGTTCTTCAATGTTTTCAGCCGCTCTTGTTGTTGCTTGTTCATTTTCTCATGAAGTTCATGCATACTAGTTGTTGGCTCAATTATATAAACCCTTTTATTTAAATATATTCTTCATACGCCATAGTTGTCTGGTTTTACAACAGACAACTAAGGGTGCGAAGATATATAGTGCTGCTGTAGCTGCCACAACTGATGGTCATCCTCTAAAAGAGAGGGAAGAAAAAAGATATATAGTGCTGCTGTAGTTGCCACAGCTGATGGTCATCCTCTAAAATAGGGGGAAGAAAAGGTTAAGATGCACACTCGCTCCTACTGTTGTCTGGATTATGCTCAGGTCTCTCTCTCTCTCTCTCTCTCTCCCTATGCATATATATTTTTAATTTTTAATAAGATCATACCTTCAATTTTCAGTGATTTAATTAGACAGAGAAGGCAAAATGATCCTTTTCTTTTTATGGGTTTTTTTTTAGTTCAATCTTGATTATCCATTTCTCCAGTTAATTAGATGTTGAACATATTTTGGCTACTGCTAAAAGGCCTAAATGAAAAATGGTGTTGGTGTGTTGCAGATCTATGATCATCGGGTACAAATTGCATCGTATGAAGAAAAAACTGAAAGATGAATTGGACAACAAGAATGCAGTTCAAGAGTATATATGCCCCAACTGTGGGAAAAGGTCTCATTAACTGCTGATTTTTCTTTTTAATTTACTTATATAAAAAAATATGTGTAAGTCACACACTCGCACATGCTTGCATGCACAAGTCTGGATGAATTTTATATTTCTAAAAAGTTGAGTTTCAAATGTTCAGGTACATTGCATTGGATGCATTACAATTGATTTCTATGGAGGATGAATTTTTTCATTGTGAAAGTTGTAATGGAGAACTTGTGGCTGAGAGTGACAAGTTAGCTACTCAAGAAGGAGGAGATGGAGATGACAATGCAAGAAGGGAAAGGCGCGTGAAAAGTTAAAGGACATGCTTCAAAACTTGGAGGTTTACTTTTATCATAACTATATAACTATATATATATATATATATTAACGTGGTCATACTTTTCTCTTGCCTTGGATGTGATGCCTAAATATGAAATGATATGAAGGTTGTAATCTTTTTGTTAAATTGTTTATGGTTTATGATGGTTGGGATACTTTTGTGAGATATGTAAAGTGTTATGTGGGGAATGACACATTGATTCTAATTTCCCTTTTAGATAGAGGATCAAATATCTTAGAAACCATCAAAAAAGGAAAGTTGAAAGTTCACTCTACTATGAAGTTTTGAGGGGTTAAGATGATTCCTTAGATGTACAGCAGTGTTGGATAGAATTATGACAATGGATAATCTTCAGAAGTGTAACATTATTATTGATTAGGGTTGTATGTGCCTCAATTGAGCTCATTTACTTCACTGTAGGGTTGCAAGAGATATTTGATCATTTGCGTTACTTTTATTTGGAGTATCATGGGTTACCAAATACGGTGGATCGGATGCTAAGCTGTTTGAATGGGATTGTCACAAAAGCTCTAAAACTTGGAATGGGGGTTGCATTGTGGACAATTAGCATAAGTGAAATATTAAAACTTTTGATAGCATCAAACATCCAAACAACATCGTCAAACATTGCTAAGATGTTTGTATGATTGAATGGTTATTTTTTTTTAAATATTTCCTCATCTTCTATTTTAGAATTCATAGATAGCTTAAGCTTTGAGAATGTAACTTTCAGGAGTGGGATTTTTTATAATAAATCTGCCTTAAATATTTTTATATTTTGAAATGGTTTAGAGGACAATGAAGGTTGATTTCACATCTTTAAATGAGAGCTGTTCAATATGAGAGAATGAGGGAGGATTGTTTTGGCATTATTTTTTGTTAAAAAAAAAAAAAAAGCAAAAAAAAGAAAAGAAGAAGAAGTAAAAGAACCTTGAGCCTTTTTGACTTTCTTATATCTTAATGACAACCATGTCCTTTACTAGTGGTCTAATCTGATGCTACCCAATTAATAGGTTTTTGTTGTTGTTGTTGTTGAGAATCCACATTTTCATGGAATAAACCAATATCTAAGTGCAACCTTTATATAAGGGTGTGCAACAGTCAACCAATCTAACTTAACCCAACTTATGGGCATGACTATGCATTCAAACCTAGTAGTACCATTGACAAACTTAGAATTTTAGAAATGGGAAGGAAAAAAAAATCAACATAATGTAAAATGATAAGAAGAGAATATTCAGCAGGTGGTCGGTTTTAATTTTACCTTGCCTTCCCAAATAGCGCACAATCGATGTTATTTTAGAAACCTTAACACTGAATCCTCAATGGGACCAGGACTGAACTCATCAAGGATCTGAGCAGGAACAACAGCCATACTGCACGAATTTTAGAGAGTCAAGAGTAATATAAGCATATGTTGAAGATAAATTGGCAAGGATCTTAATGTATAGCCTAATTTCTTGCACAAACGATAAGTATGACAATCAACCACAGGGAATAAAAATACATATAAAAAACTCAATATGCTATCAAAAACTCAGTATGAGCTAATTAATTAAGCCTTCTACATTTCTTCATTATAAGCTTTGGGTTGGATGTAAAACAAAATGTAACCTTTTTTTTTAAGGCAAGAAAACGAAAATGTAACTTTGAGTTGACTTGGGATAATCCTAATTCTTTGGGATTTATAGTGTCGAATTGGTTTATTTTTAAGTGGTAATTTAGTATAATTTAATTTATTTCTATTGGTTTATTTTGTTTAAAATATAAGCAGAACAAAAATATAACTATGTAAGGTGGCAAGTTGTTAATAGTGGATAATAAAATAGTATTTAATGATGAACTCTTATGAGATTCAATAATAATATGCAAACTCAACAGGTGTGAAATTTGTTGTAAAAAATGTTGTATCAATAACATTGCTCAATTTTATCACACAAGATGTAAACTCCTAGAATTACGCTAGAGTTCAAAATGAAGACACCCATCATATGTATAATTTCTTCATTTGTGATCTTAATTCCTAACTGTGATTTAAATATGTAACTTCCCCAAAAAAAAGCTCTATTGGGCACATTTTATTAAAGGCCAGCTAGATGACCATAATCAAAATCCTACATTTTACTTGAATTGAACAAATCATTTCCTCACATAAATTTGGTCATACAAAGTTACAAATGCCTCACAGTATCAGAAATGGTATTTGCAGCAAACTCTGCACCCCCCAAAATCTATCAAGTACAATGCATGCCAATAGAAAATCATCCATTACCAATAAACCCAGAAAAAATAAATAATCAAAGCAAACCCGTATATGATGCTATCAGTTGCAAGGAATATAGAGAGAGAGTCTTTACTTTTGTGAGGTAGTCGGAGCCAACCAAAATCAATGTCTGAGGGAGAAAGGCCAAGTGAGGCGGAGACGGAGCGACGGGAGTGAGAGGCAGCGTCGGCGTCGGAGCGAGAGGGAATAAGAGTGAGAGTGAGAGGGAATGAGGATTGAGAGCGACAACGATGGCGACGTAGCGAGAGGGAATGAGAGTGAAAGTGAGAGAGAGAGTGAGAGTGAGAGGGAATGAGGACTGACAGCGACGATAGTGACAGATCGAGAGGGAATGAGAGTTGAGAGTGAGAACTGTGTGTTTTGAACTTAGTGTTTTTGAGTGCGTGCAAGCGATCTGTGTTTTTTGATGGACACGTGGATGGCTGAAATGAAATCGAGTTTAGTAGACTCGTTTTCCATATACGAGTACAATGGACTCGATTTCCTTTAAACCAAACCGAGTCTAATGAACTTTATTTCTGCGCCTACAAATCAAGTCCAATGAACTCGATTTTTTGGCCTACATGGACACTGTGTCCACCTCAACTGCTGGCAAAATAAGAAACTCGTGGACAATATACTAAATTTTCAACCCAAAAATCAAGTTCTCTAGACTTGAATGGTTAAAAACCAAATATGCTTGAAAAATTGTCTAACTAATAATATCCTTTAGGTTTTATTGTTATTTAAAAAAAAAAAAAAAAAAATCCCTCTCTTATCCAACACCAAATACGCAATAGTCAAATAGTCCAATACTCATTTCAGTTTCAGTTGGGGGTTCTCTCTCTCTCTCTCTCTCTCACTCTCTCTCTCAAGCTCAACCATGGCTTCCCCAGCACCAGCACCGCCAAGCTCAGCCACAGGTACAGGCACAGGCGTCCAAAACCCTAAGAAATCGCTGGGCTTTTTTGCAAACGCAATAAAGCGCAAAGACAGCTTCATTCAGTTCGCCGCCATGGCGGGAATTTTGCTCTTGAGCGCCAGATCGCTGGGCCAGAAGTACCGCATCAACGACCTCGAGGAGGACACGTCAGCTCTCAAGGAGGAGCAACAATCCCTAACCGAGCGCATGAACAACATCAAGCAATCTCTCCTCCACGAGGCCTCTCTCGACCGCACCGGTCGCTTCGCTGCCAGGCTTCGCCTTCTCTTCTCCGATCAAGACTGATCGGAACCGAAATAGCTATTGTACTGTGAGTTTCGGATTTTGTTGATTTTTGATTCGTTTTGAGTTTAGGTTTTTGCTCCTTAGAGTTCAGTGAAATGTCCTACAGATGATATATAACTATTTGGAGTCTAAAATCCTTGAATTTAAAGGCTTTTAGGGTTTCTAAAATTTTTCTCTCATACTCTGAGTTAGCTTCTAAAAACAAAAAAGTTTGAGTGTGATTTTGGTGAGAGAGTAGGCTCATTTTCTTTTTCTTTTTCTTTTTTTGTGTCTTCTATTTTAGTATATGTTATAATGTAGAATCTTTGTCATTTAATGTTTGGTTTAGGGTATTATTAATTCTCTAAGAAGATTATTGGGATATAAATTTGTCAAAAAAAGTCTGTTCTTTTTGGGAAAATGTCATAGGTATTGAATCAAAATGTAGTATTTTGTCTTCATATAAATAATAAATAACAGAAGCTTTGGAAAATGATGAAAGTAAGAAGAACCAGAGCTGCCCAAGGAGGCTATTCAATTGTATGGACAAAATTCATGGGGTCTATTACTATTAGTAGCTGAATTTTCATATTTCCAGCTCATAAATGTAGGTGCACAGAGCTTCTGTGATTGGTAAACATGTTCAATGAGTTGTAGATTAAATGATACCTCCTCCCGATAGAGTGAGATTATGGGTTCAAGACTCACCGGGTGCAAATAAATGAATAAAATATCTAATGTGGTTCAGTAAATAAGAAAGATGAGAGACACTACAACATGGTTGGAGATACTCCCTGCGGGTTCTTTATTAGATGCATGTACTCCCCAACTTGTTCTCCTCTTGGTGGATTAAAGAGTGAGTTGGGGATGAGATGTAGATGGGAATCGAGAATCTGAGATGGCTCTTTTAGAACATTTAGTATAACTTTGCATTTAACTTAGCTAGAGTTTGGGCTACATGACTGATGGCTCTTAATGAATGTTGATATGATCATAAAATAACAGTTTGAGTAATGAGGTCTAGTTCAATGGCACTACCTCCATTTATAATAATGGGATGGAGGGTGAGATAGCAGGTTTGTGACTCATTCATGCATGTGTAACTTACTAATAATAAATAAATAAATAATAGTACTAAATAACAGTCCAATTTTGTATCTCATTGGTGCTGAAGCTTGTTGCTAACTTTTCTGGTTTACTTGCTGAATCTTTCCAGAACTCTTGTTGCCCTAGTGTTTTCTTTCATTTCAGAATAAGTACTAAACCTGCGAATTGGCTGAATTGACAAATAATATTTAGGGGCTGACTTGTAGGATATTTTTATTGCCATTTGCTATAACCGCGTATGAATGAAGCTGGTCCTCATGGTCACGGTATATATTCTATTGCCTTATGTTTTTGTTCAATTGGTCATTTAACTGGGGCCATCAAATGGGATTCTTGATTCCACACTTTAGAGTTGGTAATTTTTTATGGAGTCTATGGACTTGGTTAATCAGTTAATCTCATTATTATGTGAGTTGCAGGGCAGCTTATGTTGTTGTTTAATTCAATGTGTGAAATGAGATCATATAGGTAGGCAATAACACAATCATAAAGTAGTTCTGGCTTCTCAGAAAGAATTGAAGAAATCACAAAAGAAAAGAATATATTTTAGCGCCTTCAGCTGACAGAAACAGAAGTTTGTTTGTCATAAAACTCATAATTTTTACTGGATACAAGTTTTACTTGTTAATTCATATCATGGATAGAGTCAGGCATACAGCTAAACTATGTAAACTAATTAGATAAATCATTTCCATTGACTTGACCAAAATCAAGCACATTTTCATCAAAATTGCTCTCTTTCTGGGTGGGTAGCTGTCACAGATTTAGTCCCTCAATAAGCCATCACCACTTGCCTGCTCGGTAGTACATGTTCAAATCCGATTGATGAATCTTTTGCAAAAACTTGTGTTGTCTAACAAGATTTCCACATTTGTCTATCAACACTAATCAAAAGATGAATGCCTCATGAACAACTGCTAATATTTGTAACTTTCTTCTTTGTTGCGAGTTTTATATGTTTTTTACCCCTGAAAGACAGGGAAGTGGAATGGCTATGTTATCTCATGTAGTAGCAGTCATTACAATACTTTCATACTTAGTTTGGCGTGAATTTACTACTTTCCAACGGTGCTTTTGAATGATTTAAATTGCAATGCCGTTGAACATGAAATAAGCAACTCGGTTAAACAAAGACTATATCTCTCTTCTTTTTTATAAAGCTTTGTATGATAAAAGCTGAGGGAAGAGAAAGGAAAAGAAATGAATATGAAGAAAAAAAAAAAAAAAAAAAAAAACCTCAAAATCAAAGCAGGTCACCCAAAAACTGAGGGAAGAGAAAGGAAAAGAAATGAATATGAAGAAAAAAAAAAAAAAAAAAAAAAACCTCAAAATCAAAGCAGGTCACCCAAAAAGCTTGCAGAATAATACTGAGAAGTTTTCAATGTACTCTTTTCATTTGGAGGGGAAGTTTCTTACTCATAATTTTGATAGAAATGTAGAAATGCAATCAATCAATTCCTCATTCTCTTGCTCAAATTTCATACCAAATCGTCTAAACTCATTCTATTAATATTTGAAAAAGGACTAAAACTTGTTTTTTCTCTCCTTATTATTATTATCTTTATATTATTGATACATTGAGCTGTAACTTCTGCATGCCCTTGTCTGAAAAGCCGTGTTGCATGATTATTGCTTGTATGTACTATGTATGGTTTCAGTGTAACATGGCCACTGATTGAAATGGATGGTTCTGCGAACCAACAAATACACCAAACTGAACGTGTTAACAGGACAGATAATCAGATATTTCATTAATTTTGTTGGCTTCTAAGCTGCCTGGCAATTCAATTTGAAGTGCGTAAAAATACAATCATAATATAAGGTATTTTTTATTAAAAACAAATGTCGCGTTATAGGTCAATATGGCTCCTTAATGTAGTGATTTTAATTAGATACTAAATCATTCATCTAATAATTTTCTGCTATGATTAGTTGATAACTCGTGATAAAATTGTAATTATTCACTTAGGGGGAAGTCAATTAGCATATGAGGCCCACAAGGACAAAGTTTTATATATAATATTATAATACATACTAACCTGGGCTTGTACTTAATCAACATACGAGACCCACAAAGCACAAGTTTTATACTGTATATAATAATACATACTAACCTTGTGCTTGTTCTTCATCACATTTATAGGCTTCTCACCAACTCCCATTAAAATTCACATGAACTAAATCAACCTTCATATGCACAATTCAAATGCCACCATAAGCTGAAACCTACCAAGGTTGAGACTGTGGACGATGAATAGGGACGAGGCAATTACCATCACGACACTAAGAATGACGCCGGATCAACTCAACTAAGGACGACCGTTACGAGTAACTGCATTAAATACCAAGTCCGTTGAAATAACGCCAGTTGAACTGACACCTGGCTCAGGGGTTATCGGCCCAAGCAATAATGCCCTCATAATGACGAAGCCAACGGCTAGAAAGGCACTGAAAAGGTCTATATATATCTGGAGATAGTACGGTGAAGAGGTAAGAGAAATATATCCCAGTCAATCCACATTCTTTGTTTTACAGTTCACTAAGCTTCTCTAACTTAATCATCGGAGGCGTTGTGGGTAGCCCAGCCCCCCCCCCCCCCCACCAATGTTTGGTTTAGGGTATTATTAATTCTCTAAGAAGATTATTGGGATATAAATTTGTCAAAAAAAGTCTGTTCTTTTTGGGAAAATGTCATAGGTATTGAATCAAAATGTAGTATTTTGTCTTCATATAAATAATAAATAACAGAAGCTTTGGAAAATGATGAAAGTAAGAAGAACCAGAGCTGCCCAAGGAAGCTATTCAATTGTATGGACAAAATTCATGGGGTCTATTACTATTAGTAGCTGAATTTTCATATTTACAGCTCATAAATGTAGGTGCACAGAGCTTCTGTGATTGGTAAACATGTTCAATGAGTTGTAGATTAAATGATACCTCCTCCCGATAGAGTGAGATTATGGGTTCAAGACTAAGACTCACCAGGTGCAAATAAATGAATAAAATATCTAATGTGGTTCAGTAAATAAGAAAGATGAGAGACACTACAACATGGTTGGAGATACTCCCTGCGGGTTCTTTATTAGATGCATGTACTCCCCAACTTGTTCTCCTCTTGGTGGATTAAAGAGTGAGTTGGGGATGAGATGTAGATGGGAATCGAGAATCCGAGATGGCTCTTTTAGAACATTTAGTATAACTTTGCATTTAACTTAGCTAGAGTTAGGGCTACATGACAGATGGCTCTTAATGAATGTTGATATGATCATAAAATAACAGTTTGAGTAATGAGCTCTAGTTCAATGGCACTCCATTTATAATAATGGGATGGAGGGTGAGATAGCAGGTTTGTGACTCATTCATGCATGTGTAACTTACTAATAATAAATAAATAAATAATAGTACTAAATAACAGTCCAATTTTGTATCTCATTGGTGCTGAAGCTTGTTGCTAACTTTTCTGGTTTACTTGCTGAATCTTTCCAGAACTCTTGGTGCCCTGGTGTTTTCTTTCATTTCAGAATAAGTACTAAACCTGCGAATTGGCTGAATTGAAAAATAATATTTAGGGGCTGACTTGTAGGATATTTTTATTGCCATTTGCTATAACCGCTTATGAATGAAGCTGGTCCTCATGGTCACGGTATGTATTCTATTGCCTCATGTTTTTGTTCAATTGGTCATCTAACTGGGGCCATCAAATGGGATTCTTGATTCCACACTTTAGAGTTGGTAATTTTTTATGGAGTCTATGGACTTGTTTAATCAGTTAATCTCATTATTATGTGAGTTGCAGGGCAGCTCATGTTGTTGTTTAATTCAATGTGTGAAATGAGATCATATAGGTAGGCAATAACACAACCATAAAGTAGTTCTGGCTTCTCAGAAAGAATTGAAGAAATCACAAAAGAAAAGAATATATTTTAGCGCCTTCAGCTGACAGAAACAGAAGTTTGTTTGTCATAAAACTCATAATTTTTACTGGATACAAGTTTTACTTGTTAATTCATATCATGGATAGAGTCAGGCATACAGCTAAACTATGTAAATTAATTAGATAAATCATTTCCATTGACTTGACCAAAATCAAGCACATTTTCATCAAAGTTGCTCTCTTTCTGGGTGGGTAGCTGTCACAGATTTAGTCCCTCAAGCCATCACCACTTGCCTGCTCGGTAGTACATGTTCAAATCCGATTGATGAATCTCAGGAAATTTTGCAAAAACTTGTGTTGTCTAACAAGATTTCCACATTTGTCTATCAACACTAATCAAAAGATGAATGCCTCATGAACAACTGCTAATATTTGTAACTTTCTTCTTTGTTGCGAGTTTTATATGTTTTTTACCCCTGAAAGACAGGGAAGTGGAATGGCTATGTGAGTGTTTGGATGCGCAGTTTTCGCGGCGCGTTTCAGTTTCACGTCTTTCTCTTTTTTTTTTTTTTTTTTGGCCGGCACTTGTTGACTTTAGAGACAAATTACTTTATGTACTGTTTGCACTTAGTACTGTTCACGCACTGTTCTATGCACTGTTCACGAAATATTTAATATTAAAAGGGATCCCACAAACTATTTACACATTTAAAAATTATTTTGCTACAGTGTTTTTCAGCAACAATCAGTTTTCAGCAACTTTCAGCAACAATAAGTGCTATCCAAACGGACTATGTGTTGACTGTGTTTGGATAGCAGGTTTTTCTGCTGAGAGTTAAGTTGCGTTTTACTTTTTTTTTTTTTTTTTTTTTTTTTTCTTCTTCTTGCCGCACTTGTTGACTGGGGGGACAAAATTCATTATGTGTGTACTGTGCGTATACTGTTCACGCACTGTTTACGCACTGTTTATGTATTAAAAAATATTAAAAGTGGATCCCACGATACTATTTACACATTTAAAAATTATTTTGCTACAGTGTTTTCAGCAACAATCAGTTTTTATCAATTTTCAGCAACAATAAATGCTATCCAAACGGACTCAACATCTCATGTAGTAGCAGTCATTACAATACTTTCATACTTAGTTTGGCGTGAATTTACTACTTTACAACGGTGCTTTTGAATGATTTAAATTGCAATGCTGTTGAACATGAAATAAGCAACTCGGTTAAACAAAGACTATGGGTCCGTTTGGATAGCACTTATTGTTGCTGAAAGTTGCTGAAAACTGATTGTTGCTAAAAACACTGTAGCAAAATAATTTTTAAATGTGTAAATAGTGTTGTGGGATCCACTTTTAATATTAAATATTGTGTGAACAGTGCATGAACAGTGCGTAAACAGTACGTGAACAGTGCAGAACAGTACATAAACAGTAAACTTTGTTTCTAAAGTCAGCAAGTGCGGCCAAAAAAAAAAAAAAAAAAAGAGAAGACGCAGAACTGGAAACGCGCCGCGCGGAAACGCGCTATCCAAACTGCGTCTATATCTCTCTTCTTTTTTATAAAGCTTTGTATGGTAAAAGCTGAGGGAAGAGAAAGGAAAAGAAATGAGTATGAAAAAGAAGGAAAAAAAAAACCTCAAAATCAAAGCAGGTCACCCAGAAAGCTGGCAGAATAATACTGAGAAGTTTTCAAAGTACTCTTTTCATTTGAAGGGGAAGTTTCTTACTCATAATTTTGATAGAAATGTAGAAATGCAATCAATCAATTCCTCATTCTCTTGCTCAAATTTCATCCCAAACCGTCTAAACTCATTCTATTAATATTTGAAAAAGGACTAAAACTTGTTTTCTCTCTCCTTATTATTATTATCTTTAAATTATTGATACATTGAGCTGTAACTTCTGCATGCCCTTGTCTGAAAAGCCGTGTTGCATGATTATTGCTTGTATGTACTACGTATGGTTTCAGTGTAACATGGCCACTGATTGAAATGGATGGTTCTGCGAACCAACAAACACACCAAACTGAACGTGTTAACAGGACAGACAATCAGATATTTCATTAATTTTGTTGGCTTCTAAGCTGCCTGGCAATTCAATTTGAAGTGCGTAAAAATACAATTATAATATAAAAAATAAAATACAATTATAATATAAGGTATTTTTTATTAAAAACAAATGTCGCGTTATAGGTCAATATGGCTCCTTAATGTAGTGATTTTAATTAGATACTAAATCATTCATCTAATAATTTTCTGCAATGATAAGTTGATAACTCGTGATAAAATTGTAATTATTCACTTAGGGGGAAGTCAATTAGCATATGAGGCCCACAAGGACAAAGTTTTATATATAATATTATAATACATACTAACCTGGGCTTGTACTTAATCAACATACGAGACCCACAAAGCACAAGTTTTATACTGTATATAATAATACATACTAACCTTGTGCTTGTTCTTCATCACATTTATAGGCTTCTCGCCAACTCCCATTAAAATTCACATGAACTAAATCAACCTTCATATGCACAATTCAAATGCCACCATAGCTGAAACCTACCAAGGTTGAGACAATCACGGCTCCTAGGTTGAGAGTCTTGAAACCCACCATGATCGAGTCTACCACCAATACCCATGACCACCTAGAGTCATGGTCAAGTGCTTGGGATCTTGGTTAGAGGGTAAGTCTTGAGTGTGAACATTTATATTGATGAAGTGACACTAGTTAGACTAAAAGACTATTGCCTACCACCGTTCGAAGTTGCTAGTTTGCTAGTTTTCTAAGCGGGACCAAGGTCAAGTTATAACTTAATACATTTAAAGGAGTGCTCGTAGTTCTTTATTCTCGTCTCAGGTATTGGTTCCTTAGTAGATAAAGGGGTTAATATAGTCACATCAGTGTGTGTGTGTGTGTATATATGAGCAAACAATATATATATACATGCCATGCACGGGCATGTATATACAACTTGTTGATTATAGTCCCACTTTTAAGCATGCCATGCACCGGCAACTGAACCCAATCATCACCATAACATCACCATGAATCCAGTGTCAGCCACAATTTCGACATTAACCATTTATACCTTCTCTAAAAGCATAAGGTATTTTTAGCATTTTCAACCTTAAAATCTATTGCATCAGGAAATGTTACACGTAAGAATTGCAAATTTTTTTAGAATAGTGCTACAGTGCAATTCTACCTTTAGAATTGCACTGTAGCACTATTGTATATAAAAAATATATATTTTATGATCTTTTTCCCCCAAAATTTCTCTCTTATCTCTCCATTTTTACTGTTCTCTTCTCTCTCTACCTTCTTGTTTCTCCATCTGCTCTCTCTACCTTCTTGTTTCTCCATCTGCTCTCTCCTCTCTTCAGACCCAAACACCATCACACACCATCCTCCATCGCTGAAGCTTCACCAAGCCTCTCACCCACCTCCATCGCACTGTAACTCCATCGCTGCAGCTTCACACGGCCTCACCCATCTCCATCGCTAAAGCTTCAAACGGCTTCTCTCTCATCTCTCAAAAACCTAAACCCAAAAACCCATCTCCATCGCCGAAGCTTCAACTCAACCGATTCACCCATCTCCATCGCTGAAGCCTCCCTCTCATCTCTCACTGTAGCTCAACCGATTCACCCTCACCCATCTCCAAATCCCTTTGCTGATTTACCCATCTCATAAACCCAAGACTCTAGATAGCTCTACCCATCTTCAAACTGAGATTCTCAAGGGTTTTTGGGTTTGGGTTAAGATTTTACAAAAACGAAGCTCCGTCGGTATTGGGGGATTTAGCTTCGTCGGTGTTGGTGCTGACTGTAAGGTGGGTTTTGATCAATGTATTAGAGTTTTTGTGTTTGTGTTTCTTTTCTCTCTCTGCAAGAAAAAGAGGGATTCAATTTGTGTTTGGGTTTTGATCAATGTATGGTCGTCAGAGATCGCCAGTGTTTGGGTTCGGTGAGGTCATGGCGAGATCGGCGTGGGTCACGATGATGGGTTTGGTGGAGATCGGCGTGGGTCACAGCATGGGTCACCACATGGTTGGCTGGTTCTTTTGGGTTTTCAATGGGTTTTTTATTTATTTATTTATTTTTAATATGGGTCTTTGTTCCGGTGGGATTTTGGTGAGCAATGGGCAGTGGTGGCTTGGGTTTTTCTGGGTTGATCATCGGCGTTTTCTGGGTATTTTTTACGGTTGGGTTTTTCTGGGTTGATCATTAGTTCCAATTGGTTTGATGGATTGTGTGTGTGTGTGGCTCTGTTTAAGGTTTGATGGTTTGTGTTTGTGTGTGTGTGTGGTGATGGGTTTGGATAGGTTGATCGGTGTATCATGGGTCTATGTGTGTGGCTTTGTGTGTTGAACCGATGCTAGAGGTTAAGGGAGAAAGAGAGTAAAAAAAAAAATGGTTGGAAAGCCCAAGAAAACCAAAAGTTACTGTTAGAAAAAAAAAAGATTAAAAAATATTATTTTAATAAAAATAGAGTTTTGGGATGTGAAGGTATTGTAAAATGGAATGGTATAATAGAATTGTGGGTTTTTAGAATTGTAAAATAGAATAGCATTAGCATTTCCCAATGCTAATGCTCTAATATCTACACCAAAAATTCCTAACTGCTAAATCTGCCAACTATACCAACCCAACGCCCAAAGAGGAGGATTGGCAAAGTTCAATCGAGGGAGAAGAGATAAAGGGGATTGGGTAAGAGGAAAAAGAGAATGAAGTGAATAGACAAAAGGGGGGAAAATAAAGAGAATGATTCAATTACAATGTCAAATAAAGACCACCTCTTCTTTCTTTTCTATTTTACTTTTTTTTTTTTTTTTTACAAGCAATATAAATTAGTTTTTTTTTTTTTTTGAGGAAAACAAAAACTGAATTGAAGTCATGGAACATGGATGAAATGACTTAATTGTTACATTTTAAATAGTTGCAAAACATAATTGCAAGTTCTTAACTTTGGGGGACTAAAATCCACATTTGCCCCATATTTTTAGATAGAATTATTGTTGTAACTATAATTGAGAATGCCTTTGAAACAAAAAACTAATAATTTACTAAGGAGCCTGTAATATCTAGCAAACTTTGATTTAGTGTGCGTTTGGTTTGCACGTCCACGTTGGGCGTTTGCGTTTTCAGTTTTATTTTTTTTTTTTTTTTGCACTCATTTTAGGCTAATATTTGTACTGTTCATTTACTGTTACAGCTATTGTTCATGAACAGTAGTAATAGTTGACTTTTTTTCTCTTGTATGCTTGACTCGATACGATACTAACATATGTTCAAAACTTACCATGAGTGACGAATCCGCATTGGGTTGGGTCTAGACGTCTAGTGTATAGGAATATTGACCTAAAAACCTTGTCTATGTATACATACTTATTCTCACCGACTTGACTTGTTGCTGCTGCCCCTAAATTGGTCAAGGAAATCTGCAGTCGTTCGCAGTTCGCACACTATATAGACTATAGAGAGATGGCGCGCGGGAGCTTCAATAAATGCTTTTAATTTGGCACACACAACAAACTTTAGTTTTGGACAGAAAAAATAGGTAGAAACTAGAAAGTGTAAATACGAAAGGAGGGCCGGGCCGGGCCGGGCCCTGTGTGTTAAAAACTTAAAACTCATCCCATGTGCTCTACTGACTATTAATACTCTTCACACTTCCAAACAAAACCAATTGCAAAACCAAAAAACCAAAACCCACCCCATGTGGCAGACATAAAACACACACTAGCACACAGATCAAATGTGTAACTAAGCTATTCACTTGGACCCCACCACCGACACCCCAAAATTTTCTTTTTCTCTAATATTTTTCCCTCTCTTTCTTTTTTACGGCTACACATACATCACCACTTCACAAACTCTGTTCTGTACCGCACTTAAATATGTGACATATTCCTCATCATTTCCTAACCTCACGCTTTCCTTAAAATCTCTCTCCTCTCTCTCTCTCTCTCTCTCTCTCGGTTCCACAAAGTTGGAAAAACTAGAAACGGTCTCTGAATTTGATTTATTGATTGAGAAAATGCCGCTAAACTTAGCGGGAGGTGTACTTGGTGGTGCTGTGCTATGTGTCACAGTTTTTCTATTAGCAACTGTTGGGGCTGAAGATCCTTACAGGTTCTTCAACTGGAATGTCACTTATGGTGACATATACCCACTTGGTGTTCGCCAACAGGTTTGTTTTCAATTCAGATCTGATTCGTTTTTTTTTTTTTTTCAATTTTTGTGATCTGGGTTTTGCTTGATTAATGAAAACTGTGTGTTGTGTAGGGAATACTCATCAATGGTCAATTCCCAGGTCCAGATATTCATTCTGTTACCAATGACAATCTCATTATCAATGTCTTTAACAGCTTAAACGAGCCTTTCCTTCTCTCATGGTACGTACACACAAACACTCTCTCTCTTTTTTCGCTCGTGAACTTTACCTGTTTGCAAAGATTATGCGCAGTGATTTGCGCGCTTTAGATTAAAAGACAAAACTGCCACATTAGAACCCACTGAAGAAAGAAGAAAGGAAAAAAAGAAAAAGAAAAAAAGGAAGAAATGAAGAAGAAGACGAGCTGATCAGAAGAAAGGAAAAAAAAAAAAAAAAAACCCAGGTTCGAACCCACTGAAGAAAGAAGAAAGGAAACAAAGAAAAAGAAAAAAAAAATGAAGAACTGAAGGAGAAGACAAGATGATCAGAAGAAAGAAAAAAGAAAAAGAAAAAAGAGAGAGGTAGATTGGTCAAAAAGGTGCGGCTAAGTTATGACAAGTGGGACTGGGTGTGTAATGTTATTTACGAGTTTGCCATTGAAAACAGAAAATTGAAAATTGAAAACAGTCAAAAGTTGTTTTCAGTTTCCACAACTCATAACTCAAAAAGTAGAGAATTGAGTATTGGAAACAGAGTTATGAAAACAAAGAAATTGTGCAGGCAAAGGAGTATTTTGCTATGATTCCCACCATTTTTGAGAATTGAGTTATGGAAACAGAGAATTGAGTCATGAAAACTAGTGAACCAAACAGCCTCTAACCATTTATACATTCTCTAATATCTACACCAAAAATTCCTAACTGCTAAATCTGCCAACTATACCAACCCAACGCCCAAAGAGGAGGATTGGCAAAGTTCAATCGAGGGAGAAGAGATAAAGGGGATTGGGTAAGAGGAAAAAGAGAATGAAGTGAATAGACAAAAGGGGGGAAAATAAGGCCTGTTTGGTTTTTTTTTTTTTGTTCACTCATCACTTATCACTCAATTTTTATCACTCATTACTCATCACTCTACACTCAAAAATACTCAAATTTCTATAACTCAGTTTGTGGGCTGTTTGGGTGAAACATTTCAGTGAATTTTTCAATTCCATTACTCACCTTTTATGTCATTCACTGGTCCCACAAAAATCACTTCCCAACACAGGTGCACAAAACGGTCACAAGCCCGTCCCGCGTTGGCTCTCTCTTTCCTCTCTTCACAACCTTTCCACAACAAAAGCACTCTCTCCCCAAGGTCTCAGTAAGAGGCATAAATAAATTCCTAGCCATTCCTCAAGGTCTCAGTAAGCACAATAGAAAAAATGGAGGAACATGGAAAAAAAATATTAAAATAAAACCCAACAGATGGAGGGGCTGAATATTCTCACCGGAAAAAAAAAAAAACAGGTTCACGGAGCTGTGCGAAGGTACTGATCGGTGCGCTTCAGTCTTCAGTTATTGCTGTGCTGTGGGCTTGGGAGAAGGAAAATGGAAGTGATGAAAAGTAAATGAAGTGAAGTAATGAATGCTGAAGGCAGTTGGGAAAGTAAACTAACAAAGTGCCGTTGGTCTGCTGTGTGATTTGATGCAACACTGCTGTGGGACCCAATGACAACTATAAAATTACACATATTGCCATTGAGTTAACAAATCTCAAAACTCAAAAAAATGAAAACAAGGCTGGAGAGTTTCCTACTTTGTTAACTCATATCCCAAAATTTTGGGTTTTGTTAACTGAGTTACATCTGAAAAATAAGCCAAACAAACATATACATGTGGGGCCCCCCGGTTTTTGGGTTATGAGTTAACAAAACTCAGTTTTTGTAAGATATGAGATATGAGTTTGGCAAAATCCAAACAACACCTAAAGTTCTCAACTTTGGGGGACTAAAATCCACATTTGCCCTATATTTTTAGATAGAATTATTGTTGTAACTATAATCGAGAATGCCTTTGAAACATAAAACTAATAATTTACTAAGGAGCCTGTAACATCTAGCAAACTTTGATTTAGTGTGCGTTTGGTTTGCATGTTCACGTTGGGCGTTTGAGTTTTCTGTTTTTTTTTTTTTACACTCATTTCAGGCCAATATTTGTACTGTTCATTTACTGTTGCGGCTACTGTTCATAAACAGTAGCCGCAATATTTGACTTTTTCCGTGAACAATGCACGGTGTACTGACCCACAAATTTCATTAAAAATGATTTCACAGTATTATTTACACATTTAAAAATTAATTTGTTACAGTGTTTTTCAATTTTCAGCTGTATCCAAACGGACCCTTACTTTGAGCGTCAAAATAAATCCTTACGTATAGAACAAGTGTTTATATAAAATACAAATGGAAAACAAAGCCCACCAAAAACAAAAACAAAAAAACAAAAACAAAAAAGGAGGTCAACAAAGCAAAGGACCAAATTACATTCTTTCTTCAAAATGCTTCCACATAAATAAATCAAAGACTGGTGAAGCCCAAGTCAATTTCATCTGCAATAATATAGGAAAATGACATGTCAAAGCCTTTTAGAAAATTAAGATCATGGTAAAGTAGCATGTGACTGACACTAGGCGTAAGGTTAAAGGATAATGATAAATTGTTGCATGCCTACTAGCGTGTCTAGTTCAGAAAAGCAAAAAACACGAATGTGATAGGTTTGGTGTTCGGGTGAGTCACATACCATTCATATCTTCTTTTTTCAGGTGATATAAAATTTGTAAGATCTGATCCATCAACTGTGAGAGAATCGAACTCTAGTCATTGTAACGACTGGGAAATTGCCTCTAATTTCTTTTATGAATTAGTAATCCGCTTGAGTTTTCTTGGCAAATAAATAAATATATATTAATAATTTAATAGTTGGGGGAGAGGGAATTTGAACCTTAGATTTTTCTTTAGGAAATACTAGAAGTTGTCAATTAATTGAATTACAAGGCTCTTGGCAAAGAAAATTAAATTGATTACCTTTGAGTTTCCTTGTTATATAAGAAAAATATTTCTTATCATAAAAATAATTGATATTTCTTATTAAAGAAGTGATAAGTTGAACTCCCTGTCCAAGGATTCTCCCACTTGATGAGAGGTAAAATTAAGAGGAAAAAAAAAGTTTTTGCTTGGCCTCAAGGAGAAAGATGAAAGATAGCTAGTTTTGGGTTTTTTGAAAAGTACGTAAATCAAGTAGAATTTGTAAGACTTAAATTAATTCTATAGCGTGAGACAAACAAAACAAAAAACCTACATGTGGGTGAGAGAAAAAAAGAAAGAAAAAAAAGATGAGTTTTTCTTTAGCAAAGAGAAATACAAAAAATCTTTTTTGTATTTCTCTTTGCTAAAGAAAAACTCATCTTTTTTTCTTTTTTCTTTTTTTCTTTTTTGGCATTGAAAGTTGAAACCACAAAGTGTTGTGGTATCCACTGTGAAGATCTCAAATCAATTTGAATTAATTCTTTGAGATGTGATGTAAGTTGTTGGTGCAATACAATAAAAATTACAAAAATCTTAACACAGTTGGACTAAGGAGTGAGTATCTCACTCTCTTTAAAGAGATTCAAGCCTCTCAATTGGCAAAGCCCAAGACTGGAGCAACAAACCTCTTCCTTTCACCTTCCCCCTTCCTTTCATGTTCGACTGATTTTCTCCTTCATTACACTTATAGATTCTTCATTTATCAAATTAAACTCTCATATCTTCTCATTTAACTTTCCAACGTTTTTATTAATTATTTTATTAAAATATCATTTTAATACATGCTACAACAATAGTATTTTTGTGAGCTTAAATTTTGGATATAAACTTAAGAAAATATTGTAATTAATTTTATTATAGTAAATGTTTTCGGATTTGATATTATGGTTTTTTGTTAGAATATTTTGTGAATTGATTGAAATTATTTTTAAATATTTTCTTAATTGTAATTAATCGGCCACAATCTAGTCTTATGTGAATTGAGAAAATCCAACAAATAACCTTAACAAATCCCCAAAGTTATTCCATTTTATTTTCTGAGAAAAAAATTATTCAAACTAAAATACTGATTCAAACTAATATATAGGCAGTCTGCAGCAATTCTAGCTTCCTAAAATCCGTAGAGTCGGGTTGGCTGTCGATTTTACCCCAAACCCAAGTCCAACAGACCCGTGGACACACTAGGAACAGAAAACTTTGCTATATTTCCCAATTTCATAAACATATGCTTTTGGTCTTTCTTATTTCAAGCCAGAAGACAAAAAATGTTCATGTGCATCTCAATATATGTACCCCGATCGATGTGCTAAAAAAACAGAAAATAAATTTATCATTGAATGACTTCTCTTCCTTCCATTTTAATGCTAATGAGCCTGTCATGCTGGTCCACAAAACTAATCTGCAACTAATCATGTTAATTACGTACTGCTCACACATTACAGAAAGTGGTTAAAATTTTTAAAGGATATTTACTTCATCATAATAAAAACTGGTCTAATAAAAGGCTTCCTGCGCAAGGTTCACACTCACACACCCTGATTACATTGTCCAATTGGTATAGGAAAGTGTTTTTTTTCTGTATTTCATTCCAAAGTTGATTCCATCAAATAATGGGCTTTTTATATAGGAAGGAGATTCTTATCCTTCTTTTGAATATTGGAAAGAGTAGGAAATTGGAATGGAAAAGTGTATCACACTAACAAACCTTATCAGTGCAATAATTGGCATCCTGTTTGCGTAAATATTTTCAATGGTGTTATAAGTGAAGCAATATCCGTGTCCTTGGCACAAACATCCTCTCATCCTAATTGCTTTGTCTTGGCAACTTCACTCACATAGTAGTAGAGTACAATCCTCATCTATCTTGATTCAATTCTCAATTCCGAATAATTATGATGCGAAAATGCGAAAATGTTAAGAAGCAGAACGCGTCTACAAGAAACATACAGAGACTTAGGGGCCTATTTAAGGACTCTGTAAAACTTGACAGACAAGAAAATATATTTTAAAATGACTCATAATTAATACCTAAACATAACATGAATCAAATTTGACATAAAAATCATTAAAAGCATCTAAAAATAAGGAAATAAACCACTTAAACTTAAAATAACGTTTTTTACATAAAAATATCAAAATTAAATAATTACAAAAATTAAATTGAAGATTATGTCCTACTTGAAATTATCTCAACATTGAATATAAGACACGGTTTGGATCTAGTACTTTTGTATACTTGACTCGTTACGATACTGACACATGTTCAAAACTTACCATGAGTGACGAATCAGCATTGGGTTGGGTCTAGACGTCTAGTGTATAGGAATATTGACCTAAAAACCTTGTCTATGTATACATACTTATTCTCACCGACTTGACTTGTTGCTGCTGCCCCTAAATTGGTCAAGGAAATCTGCAGTTGTTCGCAGTTCGCACACTATATAGACTATAGAGAGATGGGGCGCGGGAGCTTCAATAAATGCTTTTAATTTGGCGCACACAACAAACTTTAGTTTTGGACAGAAAAAATAGGTAGAAACTAGAAAGTGTAAATACAAAAGGAGGGCCGGGCCGGGCCGGGCCCTGTGTGTTAAAAACTTAAAACTCACCCCATGTGCTCTACTGACTATTACTACTCCTCACACTTCCAAACAAAACCAATTGCAAAACCAAAAAACAAAACCCACCCCATGTGGCAGACATAAAATACACACCAGCACACAGATCAAATGTGAAACTAAGCTATTCACTTGGACCCCACCACCGACACCCCAAAATTTTCTTTTTCTCTAATATTTTTCCCTCTCTTTCTTTTTTACGGCTACACATACATCACCACTTCACAAACTCTGTTCTGTACCGCACTTAAATATGTGACATATTCCTCATCATTTCCTAACCTCGCGCTTTCCTTAAAATCTCTCTCCTCTCTCTCTCTCTCTCTCTCTCGGTTCCACAAAGTTGGAAAAACTAGAAACAGTCTCTGAATTTGATTTATTGATTGAGAAAATGCCGCTAAACTTAGCGGGAGGCGTACTTGGTGGTGCTGTGCTATGTGTCACAGTTTTTCTATTAGCAACTGTTGGGGCTGAAGATCCTTACAGGTTCTTCAACTGGAATGTCACTTATGGTGACATATACCCACTTGGTGTTCGCCAACAGGTTTGTTTTCAATTCAGATCTGATTCGTTTTTTTTTTTTTTTTCAATTTTTGTGATCTGGGTTTTGCTTGATTAATGAAAACTGTGTGTTGTGTAGGGAATACTCATCAATGGTCAATTCCCAGGTCCAGATATTCATTCTGTTACCAATGACAATCTCATTATCAATGTCTTTAACAGCTTAAACGAGCCTTTCCTTCTCTCATGGTACGTACACACAAACACTCTCTCTCTTTTTTCGCTCGTGAACTTTACCTGTTTGCAAAGATTATGCGCAGTGATTTGCGCGCTTTAGATTAAAAGACAAAACTGCCACATTTGTCCTTTCCTTTTTTGGTCTTTATACATTGTACTAAGCCGCAGTGTAAGGGCATATATGTATTTACATTGGCCTAATACTGCACGTTCATTTTTTTTTTTTTTAAAGGATTAAGAGAATGTCTAAAAGCCTCATTAATTGGTTAACTTTTTTCACATGACCTTTTCCTTTTTTTCAATATTTCTTCTCCCATTCTGTGCTGGACTTGATCTTAGTCTAGATCTGGATACTTGGGTCGGATTCACATTGTAATTTTTATATGTTCTCTCTTTATTAATCCTATAGTTTATTATATGTTCCCAAAAAAAAAAAAAAAAAGTACTTGGTGGTGCTGTGCTATGTGTCACAGTTTTTCTATTAGCAACTGTTGGGGCTGAAGATCCTTACAGGTTCTTCAACTGGAATGTCACTTATGGTGACATATACCCACTTGGTGTTCGCCAACAGGTTTGTTTTCAATTCAGATCTGATTCGTTTTTTTTTTTTTTTCAATTTTTGTGATCTGGGTTTTGCTTGATTAATGAAAACTGTGTGTTGTGTAGGGAATACTCATCAATGGTCAATTCCCAGGTCCAGATATTCATTCTGTTACCAATGACAATCTCATTATCAATGTCTTTAACAGCTTAAACGAGCCTTTCCTTCTCTCATGGTACGTACACACAAACACTCTCTCTCTTTTTTCGCTCGTGAACTTTACCTGTTTGCAAAGATTATGCGCAGTGATTTGCGCGCTTTAGATTAAAAGACAAAACTGCCACATTTGTCCTTTCCTTTTTTGGTCTTTATACATTGTACTAAGCCGCAGTGTAAGGGCATATATGTATTTACATTGGCCTAATACTGCACGTTCATTTTTTTTTTTTTTAAAGGATTAAGAGAATGTCTAAAAGCCTCATTAATTGGTTAACTTTTTTCACATGACCTTTTCCTTTTTTTCAATATTTCTTCTCCCATTCTGTGCTGGACTTGATCTTAGTCTAGATCTGGATACTTGGGTCGGATTCACATTGTAATTTTTATATGTTCTCTCTTTATTAATCCTATAGTTTATTATATGTTCCCAAAAAAAAAAAAAAAACATTATGGTTTGCTATGTCACGCGGTATAAACTAGCTAGAGACTCAAATAATAGCCCGTGATAAGTGGAGAAGAGTCTGCTATGGAGGTCATAAATATGATCACTATTAATCATTGTCTCAGAGTCATTATCAATTGTTCTATTAGCCTTCTTTTTTTTTTTTGAGAATTAATTGTTCTACTAGCTTAGTAGTGGAGTCCAAATCCTCTGTCTCATCAATTGGACAACTAGCCTCTTTCATTAAATGAGATAACTCTGACTTTAATGAGAGAGGCTAGTTGTCTCATTTAATGAGATATCTTATTTAATAAAAAAGGTTAGCTGTCCAAATTTTATTGGTGGAACATGAAGTAGAGCACAATTGATGAGACAGATGATTTGGACTCTTAGTAGTGAGCTTTCTATAAACAGAAAGGGACAGCAATGGATGAGAGCTTTAACGGAAAGATTTCATTTTTATTTTTTGGAAATTGGAATCATTTATAATATTTGTTTACCAACTTCACTTGGAAAACGAAGTTTCAGTGGTCCATTTATAGCTGTCTTCCACAAGAGGACTTGCATAGGATAAACCAGCAGGGAATGGGGATAGGGTTAATCTCCGTAAATGTTACGCAACAAACTAACAACGAAAACAAATACCTTCTCTTTTTGTTCCAGTTAATGGTGTGTTCAAGGCATTTATAAATAAACTATTTTTAAAAAGTTTTAATATCATTTTTATGATAAATAGAAAAAACTCAGAAAAATCAGTTTTTTTTTTTTGTTATATAAATTTTCTTAAATTGTTCGCTAACAAATGTTTTTAGGGCATATTTTAACAAAATATTCTCTTTTATTCTTGATTAATCATTTGATTATATGAGAACAGATCTCTCTGGCTTTGCCCTTTACATTTGCTTGATTAGGTGACTTCAATGTCTGCAAGCAACTAACTTACTGATTAGGACGCTAAGCGGTCCCATTCATTACCTCGCACCAGGAAAATTTAGTGCTCATTGAACTTAGACATTTGCAAAAAGTTGAAAACTACGTTCATTAACCTCTCCATCAATATTAAATTGGCTCAATATTGTTAAGGATAGGAGCTAGCCCACATCTAATCCATCTGCATTACAATTGTGATAATGTGATAACCACAGAGTATCAAATACAAGGATTAACAACTGTAAATTGTGATAAGATAGAATAGAGTCATTTGTATTTCTAACTCTATAATGCGGTTGGAGTAAAATTAAATCATATATGAGTTTTTTTTTTTTTTTTTTTTGAATTAAAAAAAAAAAAAAAAAATCTCTAGTGTGGACTCATCAACCTCACTTTACATGATGGCAATGGATAATACCACATGTACCATCAAACCACATCTCGTGTGCTATATGTGTTTTTACATTATCACAATTGCAATGATCATTGTAGGAATATTATTGACAAAATGAACTATAACTTTTGCTTGCAATACAAAATTTATAGTAATATCTTATTATAACTGTAATATTTTTTTGGGTGTGAAAAATATAGGAATGGAATTCAAAATAGGAGGAATTCGTTCGAGGATGGTGTAAATGGAACAACATGCCCAATTCCCCCAGGGAGGAATTTCACATACATTCTCCAAGTCAAGGATCAGATTGGAAGCTTTTACTACTTCCCTTCTCTTGCATTTCACAAGGCTGCTGGTGGTTTTGGAGGAATCAGGATTCTTAGTAGGCCAAGAATTCCTGTCCCATTTCCAGACCCCGCTGGTGATTACACCGTTCTTATTGGAGATTGGTACAAGGCTAATCACACGGTAATTATTTTTCCTCATTTGTTGCATCAAACTATTTTGATAACTCGATAGTTGAATAAGAAGTTTGAAACCAAAATATCAGTAAGTGTCAGCTAATTGAGTTACAAAGTTTTTGACAAATGAATTAAAACTTGAAACGACAATACTTTATTTATTTTAAATTTTGAGGTATTAAAGTGGTATTGGCGGGGATCCTATGGATTGTGACCTTGTGTTTGCGTCGGTAAACCGGTGGGTCCATCGCTGTGAACAAAAATATTTGAATTTTTGACGTAACTACTTCCTTTTTTGCCAGCTAGTTTCCTTTTGTCTTTATCGTTGTTAAACCAGCTCATAGCCTGATGGTGAACAAGTCCCAAATGGATTGACCCACTATTTTTTTCACTAAAAATGTCAAAGATTGTTACAGGAATGAATGAATCTTAAATTTAATGAACTTTAAATTTATAAAATTATAAATCACTGTATATATATATATATTTATTTTATTTATTTTTTTGTTGAGAATCACACTGTATTCTTTTTATTTTCTTTTGTTGCGGTCCGAACAATTTACAAACCAATTGTCCCTTGTCCAGTTCAACATTTTTTTTCCTATCACTCATAATTATGTGTAAATTTGTGTGGTCCTATTTTTTTTTTTTTGGTACATGCACTTGTTGGTTTGCCTTGGACCACAAATTCTATACATTTCGGACCACAAATTCTATAAATGTCTAGCATACATGGTGACACGGCATTTATCGGATTATACATCATACGTTGTGAGTAACACTTGCTGTCTCTATAACATCAATAAATCCAAACACTTGAATCCCAGTTTCCAAAACACTATGGTATCTTTGGAATGTTCAATACTGGTCTCATGGACCATGTAGCTAGGTTGTTCATATACATATCCAACATATACACATTAATGGACCAGTAAGTGTTGGTTAATGAAGTTGATGGAACTTAATGGTTGTAACAACCTAAATTTAATAAGCTAGTGTCGGTTGCGTTACTCTTGATTTGTACAATCATTATTTGTACTTGTACATTCTTTATTGATTTTACACGTGTTTATTTCATCGTGCACAGGACTTAAAAGCTATTCTAGATCGTGGTAAAAAGCTGCATTTTCCTGATGGAATCCTTATCAATGGTCGCGGGCCCGGCGGTGCTTATTATACAGTTGAACAAGGTGTGTATTCTTTCTCAATCAAAGTCCCTACCATTGATTCAAAAAAAAAAAAAAAAAAAAAAATCTAAGTCTCTACCAAATGATTTTGATTTTGTCATATATATACGAATTATACGAAATTTCTGGCTTGATTGTTTCTTTGCTTACGTCTATTTCATAAATTTTGGTTGGATGGTAAAGCTTTTAGCCAATTGTATTTATCTTTGGCCTTTTGCTTCATATTTTGTATTTTGTTTGTTTTGCCTTTGAAGTACGCCATTACTTGCGTTTCACATTTTATTGTTGTCAATAAAAAAACTCTACCCCACTCTGCATGTCTGCCACGCAAAAAAACAATAGAAGTTTTCGTTTACTCCACTTTGAAATTTGGACTTACATGTGTGGAAAAATGTAAGATAAATATCCGAGTGCGATGGCGCAATTTTTGTTATAATTAGGATTACTTTTTGGCATGCACTTGATGTTGATATGGATATTTTTGCATTTACAATGTCCTGATTCCTAAATCAACCACCTCCCTCTAAAAATATTACAAAAAAAATCACCTACTACTCATTTGGACTAAGAAATTTAGAGAGAATAATTTAGATTTCAATCTTTAATTTAAATTTACTTGAATAGAGATATAAAATGACATGTCTTTTCTATTGATACAATTTATGAAATGATATTAATAAACCAAAAATAAGGTGTCATTTCAAATCTATAATATCTCCGATATTTTTGTTTGAGCAAACTCCCTAAGGCCCACAAATTTATACTAGTAATTATTCTTCAAGTCCCTTAATTTAAAATTCTCACATCCTAACTCAACCCAAAATTTATTTAAATCGACATTTTTCAGTTCATCAATATTAGCATCAAATAATACTCCAATAACTTTGCTGCTTAGCCTGCTCTGATGAGCTTGTTGTGACTAATGATTACTTTGGTTTTGATTACCCATTCATGCCTAACCATATATCCTGCTATCATGTATCACAGGAAAAACTTACAGGTTTAGAATATCAAATGTTGGGTTACAACATTCACTCAACTTCCGCATTCAAGGCCACAGGTTGACATTGGCAGAAGTCGAAGGAACTCACACCCTTCAGACTTCTTACTCCTCCCTTGATGTTCATGTTGGGCAGTCTTACTCCGTCCTCGTAACGATGGATCAGCCCGGACAAGACTACTACATTGTGGTTTCCAGTCGTTTCACCACTCCGATCCTCACCACCACTGGTGTTCTTCATTACAGTAATTCAGCTGGCCCAGTCTCAGGCCCACCTCCTGGTGGACCTACCATCCAAGTTGATTGGTCTCTGAACCAGGCCCGCTCTATAAGGTATGCTCTTTTGTCAATTGTCATATCTCTGTTGTCGGTTGGAAAAATTGTCAAGCCATTTATTCCAAGCCTGCTTTTGTGTTTTGGAATAACACTGGTCTATATTCCTTCCTTGGGCCCTTGCTCAGGAGGTTAGTGTAGCCAGAGGGCCACAAATAATGTTACTGTTTCAGGCATATGGTCTTATGGATATTCAGCCAACCATCTATACCCCCTCGGCCCTGGTGTCCATTTGCCAATAACTTTTTCTAAAACTTTTTTTTTTGTTTTTTTTGTGTACTTTTTAATTTCCTGACTTATGTATACAACTTTTCAAAACCATATTTTTTTCCAAGTGAATAACTATGTCTATAATTTAACAAATCAGCAAAGTACTTATCTTATCGAAAACACACCTCAATATTGTCTTGTCTCTTTGCTTCCAGGAGTATTAACTCATGAAACAATGTTTCTTCGGGACAAACTAATGGTAGGTTGAATAAACTTGAAGGATATATTGTAAACCTAGAGCTTTCAAGTTTCATTCACCACATTGTCGATCCACAGGGCTTCTAGAGGATTGGGTGTCGAATCATCTGAGCAAAAGTTATGACACACACACACACGTGTGTATATATATATATATATAACTCCTGAAACAAAAGAGCTCCTCACTCAAGTGATGAATGTCTAAATATTGATACTTGGAGAAAGAGAAATAGCCCTTGTTGGCTAGAAAATTTGCACATTGATTATAAAATTGTCACCTTGTCACACGCTAGATGTTTGTTTTCTTTCTTTAAGTATATGAGCCTAATTTTCACTTCCATTCCAGGACTAATCTTACAGCAAGTGGACCAAGGCCAAACCCACAAGGTTCATATCACTATGGTCTCATTAACACAACCAAAACCATCAGGCTACAAAATTCTGCTGGTCTTGTCGACGGCAAGCAAAGATACGCAGTTAACAGTGTATCATATGTCGCCGCAGACACTCCCCTAAAGCTTGCCGATTACTTCCAAATTCAAGGAGTTTTCCGAGTTGGAAGTATATCTAGCAACCCTACTGGTGGTGGAATCTACCTTGACACAGCAGTAATGGGTGCTGACTACAGAGCATTCATTGAGATTGTGTTTGAAAACACTGAGGATATAATTCAGAGTTGGCACCTTGATGGCTACTCTTTTTGGGTGGTTGGGTAAGCTCACTATTTACATATATAATTGGCGTGTATATTTGCTTCATGAGATTCACTTGCAATCATTTGTTGCTTCTTTCTTGGATTGGTTTCTCTTACTTTGATTAATATGGAAAAACTTTGGTAACGTAGTATGGATGGAGGGCTGTGGACTACGGCTAGTAGAAATCAGTACAATCTTCGAGACGCAGTTTCACGTGTCACCACTCAGGTGAGGTTCAATGCCATTTTTGCCTTGGCTAACCTGAAGAAAGCTTGAAAGTTTATAAATCTAATGTTTCATGCTTTGGTGAGTGCAGGTGTATCCCAAGTCATGGACTGCGATATATTTGGCACTTGACAATGTTGGAATGTGGAACTTGAGAACTGAGTTTTGGGCACGACAATATCTTGGACAACAATTCTATTTGCGAGTTTATACTCCATCAACTTCAATTAGAGATGAATTCCCAATTCCAAAGAATGCACTGCTTTGTGGTAGGGCAAAGGGCCGACACACACGACCTCTCTAAGCTATCAAACAATAAAAGGATCCATTGTTGAGTAGGGAAGGCCTGTCTAGCTTAGTTGGATGAAGAGTAGGTTGTTGCTTCTATAATTTATTAATGGGTGAATTTAATATAAAGCAAATATATAATTAGAACTCTAAATGACCTTAGCTCAAGGTCACATTCTTTTCTAAAATCTACTGTATCTCGTTTGTTATCATTCAAGTTTACATAATAGCATTGCTATTTATATTAAGGGAGGTGATTCTCTAGTCGCCTTTCAAGTTTTTTTGTCAATTTGTTCTTCCTACTTTTGAATACAACAAGAAGCAAGTTTTAGTCCCAAATTTTGGGGACGGCTATGGATCCTCGAGAGGTTAGTTAAGACCGGCTATATGTATCATTTTTCTCCATTCTTCCTATTATTGAATATGATATAAAAAATAAAATTAAAAAGTATAGCAAAATAAAAAATTAAAAAAAAAAAAATCTAAGCACTTAGACCCTATACATTTGCATTTGATTCATTATTACTATCAAACATTTCTGCAGTTATATTTTCTCCTAGTTTATTTGTCATGTGGAGTATCATCTCCTAGTTTATTTGTCATGTGGAGTATCATTGGAAGGGGAAAAAAAACACACGTCGTAAAAATTATGGTAAAAAAGTAAAAAATATATATTTGTGAACAAGTTAGTTGAATAAGTAATGTTAAAAATAACAAAAATATGTAATTTAACAATTATATTTCAAAATACTAATCCAATAAAAAGTAATGGATTTATGTGATATCGCAAAGAGTTACGCTAAGGGTAGAGCCACACTTTACCTTGAATTTTTAAAAAGTTACCTAATATATATAGTTTTTTTATTAATAAATATTAGAAACCAAAATTAAGAGTCCCCTCACGCCCTTAAAAAAAGAAAAAAGAAAAAAGAATTGAATAGTTAATAGGCGGTCTCCAAAAAATAATTATCAATAACAAGAAAGCAGAGCTATCCCTTTATATTTTATTCCTCTCTTATTTGGTGAGTTGATTTTTGGTTTTTGAGTTCAAATAATGAGCTATATATTTGGGACTAAAGCCTTTCATTTTTTAATTTCAAGTTATTTACCAATGCTTGATTTAGACATAAAACGTTAAATAAAAAAACTATGCATAAGAGAATTAATGTTCGGAAATAATAGTAATGGAGAATCAGTTTATTCTTTTTTTTTTTTTTTTTAGGTACTAAGTACCTGTTTGGATCATGTCCAACGCGTCCACGTCTCCCATTAACGGTGCAAATAGGCATATAACAATTTTTTTAAGTATAAATAGTAATTCAAAAATTATTTTTTTATTGTTTTCAATTTTCAGCAAAATAAACAGTATTCAAATGCACCATAAGTCTTTTGTTGTTAGGATTCCATTTGTTTGTCAATATACTGAAAATGTTTTTTTTTTTTTAGAATCGACTGAAATCGTTAAATGAGAATAAAAATATAAACAGAAATAACAAAGGAGTATTAAAGTTAGAGAAGATAGTAAAAATATGAGAATTTTTAAACTATTAAAATAAAATAATGGTAACTTCTTATACTTATCAATAGCGAAGTAGGCAATTTCAGGATAAGGAGAAACTTATCACAGAACCGCGTCATTGCCATCCCACAAACAAACAGAGGGTAAGAAGAATAACAGCTAACATCAGTCTCATTGGAAAATTTCTGCACTTAGACGGGTTGCTGATGGTCACAGGATGCAAGACAGGGCAACATTTAAAACTGTATAAAACACATCAGAAGATGCATGCGTAACTTATCTTGAGCTGTTGGATTCTCATACATAGGACTCAGGAGCCCCATTTCAGTAGACCCTTCTCGAAAAGAGAGATGCATCAGAATTGCACATCTAACTGCCATTAGCTCAATAAAGCAACACAAAGAAGAAATTCACCAACAAAATGAAAACAGCAGAGATGATCAGTCTTTCCAAAAATTCCCCTACCCCTACAAAATAAAAAAGCCAAAAACTCAGTTATTGCAACCAGACCGTGTCGCAAACCACTCTTTCCATAACCTGTGTCCTATCCATCATAGCAATACATTAGGCAATCACAAAAGGGATTGCATTACAACAGATTTTCTTAATTAGCCAAATGGTCTACAGGATCTTCACATTCTATCTTCTCTCCTCCGTGGAGCACAAGTGATGATTTCATCGACTCTGAGAATCATCTCAGCAGCCTCAGTGGCAGAGAGCAAAACGGCTTGCTTGACTTTGAATGCTTCAGAAATTCCCCGCTGTGCCATATCTCCAACCTGTCAAAATATCAATTGCCACCAAGAGTCAACGAAGGAAGCAACTTTATTTATTTATTTATTTAGTTATTTTGATGGGTAGGTTACACATAATAAGTCTTGAACCCACGACCTCACCTGCTCACCCTCCACCTAGAAATCATAAAAAGGAGGAAGCAAATTCATGGACATGCAGGCAACAACTACAATTTAAGCAAATTGAAACCAAAAAACGAAGGCTGAAACCGTGATGTACTAATAAATTTCCGTCCAGTGCAGCATTTTTTCTAGTCAAACTAAAATTGTTTTCAGGTTGAATGGCATTTTTAGCTTGACCAACCACTGAAACAATAGAAAATGCTGAAATTTTTTTCAGAAAATCTATATGCATGATATCACAAGTGTTTTTGTTTGAGCAAAATTCTCAAAAAGCTCACATCATGTGTCGTTAAATTTGTATCAAGCAATTTATACTATCAATTATTCTTCCAATCACTTGATTTTAATCCTCAAATAAGCAAACTATAAGTAATCATAACATAGATGCATATAATCATAATATAGATTTCCATTTAAGATCCTTAGAGATCCATAGATTTTTTTTATTTTTTATTATTATCAATTTTTTGGGTATAAGTTACTTACAGATCCAGAGATGACATCAATCCCAGCAGTACATCCCTCCTTTTGGTGCTCTGCACGGAGCTGAGCAACCAACTCAGCACTGTCCAAACCAGCATTGTCAGAAATGATTGTTGGAATGGCCACAAGTGCCCGTGAAAAGGCTTCAATAGCATGAGACTTCTTCCCAGGAGTCTTCCGGGCCAGCTCATCCACATCCTTTGACATCACCATCTCAGGCCACCCACCTCCAAGTAAAACCCTACTGTCATTGACAGTCTGAGACAACACACACAAGGCATCATGCAGAGACCGTTCAGCCTCATCAAGCACATGGTGGCTGCACACCAGTTTACATGTCAGAAACTAAATCAAAAGAATGGTTATCTCAGCAACAATGTTATAACAGAAGTTAATCTATATATAAACCCCACAAACCATTAAACTATGTAAATATTAGCTAGATCAATGGTGAATACTAATGGAAGCATGCATGCATTCTATTAGCTTCATAGGGAAGTCAAGGGAAAACATGATCCAACATCAAAGCACAACTGTATGTAGCATTCCCCAAATAGAACACCTAGTGTGGTTCCGTCAGAATTGAATGGCAACATGCAATTTTAGTAAAGGGATTTTTTTACCAGTATATTTTATGGTTTGAACTCTGATATTAAACTTTCAAGCTTAAAAAATAAGGTGGGTAAAAATAGATGCTTCAAGGCTTGGTGCAATAATTCAAACTAATGACTTAAGTATTGCAATCCATAGTATGGTACTCCGGAAGTACCATAAATGCATACTCTCCCCTCTCACATGAATTGTGGGTTCCACCATAAATTAATTAGTGGGACTCACAATTATGTGAGAGAGGGGAGTACACATTTATGGTCCTCTGAGAGTTCCCAATAATTTCCCCTAATCAAACAAGATGCACGTACACTAAAACAACCTTTTTTTTTTTTTTTTCCTGTGGAGTCCCATTGAAACTACTTATGACAACATAACCATATTATCAGAATGACAACATAACCATATTATCAGAATGCAAGCTACCTTTTTGCAGGAGAAAAAAAAATCAGATTACATACCTTGCACCTCTAAGTACGATTGTGCATGCCTGACCCAATTCAACACCAGAAAAGTGGATCAACTTGTCCTCACCAATCATAATTTCCTCAATGAGCTTGCAATGTCCAAGCTTAACTGATTCTGGATTGTCAAAAGTTGATGCAATTTCACCACCAGTAACTAAAGCAAGGCGCTCAATCCCATCGAAATCTGCATGCTCAATTGCAAGTATACCCGCATCTGCAAAGAGCTCTTCAGGAAAATTGTAGATCAACTGCCTGTTGACAAAACAGTTGATCCCATGAGCTATAATCTTTTGCACTTTTTCTCTCATCTTTTCCTTCTCAGCCCCTTCAATCTCGGCAACCTTAGACATTGAATCAACACGGACACGTGCCCCATAGATCTTAACTTTATCTGTGTCCATCGCAGTGTTTGCCACCAAAATCTTTGCATTTTCGATGCGTTTAGGTTGTCCAATACCAATTTTCTTGTCAAGAATAAATCTGAAAAAGCGTGCAAGTCCCATTCAGAACAAACATTTAATGGGAAAACGTACATGTCATCAAGAAGAAAATATACAACGAAAAGCAACATTAAGATATTTAAAATAGCTAATCCTCCTTTAAAGTGGTATACAATATATCAATATTTGAGGAGAAAATGGATCCAACATATGTAGCAACTTCCCAAGAAAAATCCTTGCTCTTCCAAATCAATGGAACGTTTGATGGTTCATAAAAGCCTAAGTTAATCCTAAAACAAGGAAACTATACCAATTCACTAGTCTAGCAGAAGCAAAGGATGCCTACTTATTTCAAGCACAGACCATAGTTACATAATGGAAACTTGCAAGTTTATATTGCCTCACCCTTCATCCAAAAATGAATCCTTTAGAGATCCTCCAGGCTTCTTAATAATTTGGATAGACTCCAAGTTTGTGCTGCCCTGCCATTTCCAAAAGCATTATCAGAAAATATAATATAATACATATTTAAAGCTAAAAGCCACCATTTTGGAAGCCAACAAGGAGACAAAGTGGCTAAAAACTGAAAAATCAACTCAACCCAATTAAGCCTTAATCCCAACAAATTGGCATGGATAAATGCCTAAATACTCAAATTAAGGATGGATTGCATGACAAAATCAGAGCCTTGTCCCAATATAATGAACCATACAATTCACCTTTAGCCTCATAACAGCATCCACAGCCAATTTTGCAAAATGTTCCTTATCCTGTGAAAGAATCTTTGAACTCAAAGTAGTCATTGCAATCTTCATCAAGTCTGACTTGAATTTCTCTGCAAAATATAGTAAAGACAAGCATTAAGAATGTAATTATGCAAGGCACAGTCCAAAGGCATGGTCACACAAATTAGAAATTCCCATCCGTGTACAAGTGTATAAAGTGCCATACTTATACATCTAGTTTAGTCTATAAGTAACCATCACTGTCAAGAACAGATTGTATCAAAAAGTTCTCAATAAACAACAATGTTGATTCAAGGAAAAAGGGGGACTAGTACAGAAGATCCCGCAATAAAGAAACCGTTGAAGGGGGGAAAAGGATATAAAAAGTGAATATAGTCAATATACAACAATAATCAGTACCTGGATCCTCTTTATTATCCATGACTTTCTGCAACAAAGCATTGCGTGCACACTCTGCTGCCATTCGATAACCTAAATAAAATACATCATCAGAAACTCTGGTATTTCACATATTTAACATGGTAAGAAACAAATGGAAAACTACTTTTTTCATTTTTTTTATAAGCAGTAAAATCAACTGGAAGAACTTTACAAAACTTTTGGGTCAAAGGTCAAACTGCAAGCTGGGTGGGACAAGGATATAGAAACACAATGAAAATTGACCACATAACCGAGAAGTTCAGACAAAAGAACAATTCTTATTGAGAGAGAGAGAGAGAGAGAGAGAGACCAATCCATCAGCTTGGCAGCATTTCTTTAACAGCTGACAGCCAAAAGAAGCAACTACTAAAATATTCTCCAAATATAAACTTTTTCTACTTCTAAAAATATAGCTGGAAAGCAATTCTGACTACATAATGAAGGCATGCTTCACTATAGTATGCAACATATAACTCTTGCTTTGCTTCACTAGAGTAAGGTAAGGAGGCAAGAGTTATGTCAAGAAACATGACTGCACAAGCAATTCTAAAGCCCTCAAATATGCCAAATAAATAGTTTTTTTTTTTTTTTTGATAAGTAAATATGCCAAATAAATAGAATATTAGTATTAAAAAAGAAAGTGAATACATAATGGAAGCAAATGCCATCCTTCTTTTGGGATAGTTTCAGTAATTCATCGCACATATCATTAGCTGACCTAAATTCAAGGAAATTACATGACCTAGGATGAAGGAAGCATGTCCTTAAAGATTTCAAGAAACAATGACGTGAATGAAAAAATATAGCTCCTTTTTGGATGTTAAACACATGATGAGAATAAAGTAATATGCAATATTATTCAACCAAAAATAGAAAGTAAAATGCAATATTCAATTTTTAGTTAACTAAAATTAAAAACATGCCTAGTATACAAATATGACTTCACTAAACAAGCAAAAGATTGGAAAGACCACATATAATTCAAATATACCCAGACCTGCTATTATCGTCATCGGGTGTATCTTTGCTGCGACAAGCTTTTCTGCCTCCCTCAAAAGTTCCCCAGCCAAAACAACAACAGAAGTTGTCCCATCACCAACCTCATCATCTTGAACTTTAGAAATGTCTGATGCTTAAATTAAGGATGACCAATGAACAACATTTATTCAATAAAGTCATAGTTGTTATATGACCATATTTAATGTTACCATCATAGATTACAATAGTATAAATGCCATCACACAGATGCTCATACAAACCTCCACCCCCCAAATTTTTGGATAATGCAGGGAACCTTTCTAAAGAAGATCCCTTTGGACTCGCCTCTAGTTAGTAAAACATAATCAAAGATAATTCTTAATCCATGACAATCGTAATTCATGTCATCAAGCAAAAGACAAGGATACCAACAAGAACTTTAGCAGCTGGGTTGTCAATATGAAGGGACTTCAAAATGGTGGCACCATCATTTGTAACAGTGACTTCACGTCCCCTACCCGTTGATTGCAAAATTTTATCCTGAAAAACATAAAGCAACAAGCACACTGTAACTTAAGTTCCTCCCAGAGGCTGCATTCCTAAGAGAACAGCATCGTCTCATTTAACAACACACTCAAGTCTGAAGAAATTTTTACCATTCCCTTTGGCCCCAAGGTCGTTTTCACCAAGTCAGCAATCGCCATTGCTCCAATAAATGATGCCTATATACAATACAGAAATCAATTTACACATTTTGTTCACATTAAATATCTAATAACACAGATTCGCCCGGTTCCGAATATTAAAACTTCAAAATTATGAAATAGCTCAGTAGTATGAAACTATGAATATCCAAATTTACACAACTAACTTCCACAACTTTGGTTCATTGATTTCACAAATGCATATACAGACTCACCATTCTGGCACGCTCTCCCTTTTCTTCACTAGCTTCATCTTTAAGAATCCTCTCGACCTAGCAAGATTTCCAAGCAAGCAAAACACATAGCAAAATCATAAAAACAATATTAAAAAAAAGTAATTAAAACAACAGATCATAAACCAAATGAGTTTAGCTGCATTTAACATACCGCCATGAAAACCGATATAAACGAGGTTAGCCCAAACTGGTTTGCTCAAATCAATTAACCTAAAACAAGAATAACGACCATAAACTTGTATAAGCAACATCTTCAGCCAATAAACACATTTTAATCGGAACTGTAACGCTTCGCAAACCATCATAAATTAAAACAAAGCGATTGTCAACATTTACCCTCCTTTCTTTCATTTTCCCATGAACCAAACAGATTAGGAATGAACATACTATTAAAGATGCAATAGTGTGAGATATAAGTTAAAAAGGTTTCGATATGAAAATGGAAATGAAAATGAAGTAAAACCCTAAATCTTGGAAAGGGAAACGAAACCCTAGGGTTTTGAGAAAGCCATTGTTACCTGAACCTGATGTTGAAGAAGAGCGAAGGCAGAGAGAGAGAGAGAGAGACGGGTTTTCGATTGAGATTTTGAGAGTTTTGGATCCCGCCGAAAACTCTAGTCAGGGCGTTGCACAATGCTTTGTTTCTCCAGTAGTGTAGAGAGGGACTATGAGGCTTTGGGTTTTATGGTGGTTGTGGTACTTATTATTCTTGATGGACTCGATGGTCTAATCAACGATACTGTTGCTTCACTTTCCAGCTGTAGGCCTATAAGAGGATAATCGTATTGTTAACGGTTTGATTGTGGTGAGCCAAAGCAGCGCATAGTGGACTGAGAAGTATGGTTACTTGACTCTCATTTATATGAATATTTTTAATTGTTACAAAGTATTTTGGGGAAGTCTCGCGAACGCGAATTAACCAGAAAATGCTAAGTTTATTCCTGTTTTTTTTTTTTTAACAAGTTTGTACCATTTTTTAGATTCTCAAAAAAAAAAATTAATTTTACAAATTAGAATATCAAATTTGAAATGAATTTCAAACTTACAAGGCATAGAATTAAACACTTTATTTCACCAACGATAATAACACACAAAGCCTTAATGTTCATTCGGAAATTACTTATCTTTTGTAATTTATTTACATAGTATTTATCAAAAAAATAAATCTAGTAATTTTTAGGTTAAATATATTTTGAAAAGTCTTAAAATTAATTTATTTCAAAATAATAAAATTAAATAAATTAAATTAAAAGCTAGATTTTTTGCCCAAAAGAAAAAAGACAAACTTAACCTTAAGCCAAAAGGTAAAACTTTTTCAACAAGTAGGATATTGTATCACTTTAACAAATGGTGAATGTTTGATATACACAATACTAAAAATCTTTTTAACATGAGTTATCCAAACCTTCAAAATATATATATATATATATATATATATATCTCTTTCTTTCTTTTTTGAGAATGAAATATGTGCTGAACTTTATTCATCAATGAGGAAAATTAGACAAAATAAAAGTGTTAACGTCCAGTGGAACAGTCTCCATCCAAACAAGTAAAAGAAAAGAATGTCTAGCTCTCTGGGCTAAAGCATATGCAACTGCATTGCTTTGCTGTACAACATAATTGAAAGAAACACTCTAAAAATAGTTTACAGTAAATAGGATATCCTTAATAAGATGACCACCTTGTGAATTTTCATAACCACCATGCCTTAGAGATCTAATCATTGATTATGAATCTTCCTCTATGACAAATTTGTTGAAGCCTGTTTCAAGGGAGAATCGCACATCCCTCTTGGCAACTAGTAATTCCAGAATTTCAGCTGTGGGAGGTTTTTGAATCTTCTCAAACAGTGCCACCATTACTTCACCCCTAGAATTACGAATAATCACACCAATTCCATCCTCATCTCGCTCATTAAACATCGCCCCATCGAAATTTACCTTCACTAGATCCGAGTCAGGAGGGCACCATCTCTTAAGGGCCTTATGTCGAATGCTGGGGAAGCTTCTGATCTGCTTAGCAAAATCCCGAACATAATCCCGAGCAAACCTTGAAATTTTTGCTAGCGGTAACAAGGATTGTTGTAATTGAGTTTTATTTTGATGATACCAAATGGACCATGTTGTAGCTGCAAACAGAGCTACTGATTGAGGTCATTCTTGAATCAGCTTCAGGACATCAGAGAAAGAATCTGAGGTTACTCTGGATCTATCCACCCAACCAAAGTCCAAATCCCACATTGGATGTAATTTCTTACAACCCCACAATGCATGAAATACATCCTCAAACTCCCTAGCACAGAGGTGGCACACCAAGTCTTGGAGAACCTTCCTCCGCAGCAAATTTTCCTTGGTTGGCAAAGAGTTTAAGCAAGCCTTCCAAATAAAGTGCTTTATCTTCCCTAGCACTTTTATCCTCCAAATGCTTTTCCAAAACGTCTTATGCTGATCCAAAACCTAAGCCCGATTATCATCCAAGTCTTGCCATTCACACAAAAGTCTATAACCTAACTTAATTGAATAATTACCAGATTTTTCCTTGGGCCAAATCAAAAGATCTGCTTGTGGGGTAGAGCAAAGAGGCAAAGCTTTGATGAGAGCAGCCTCGGGGGGGTAGAAGCAACGATCAATTAGGTGGATATTCCACCAACCCGAAGCTTGATTAATCAAGGAACTTATAGCGGCGTCAAGAAATAGGACAGATTTATGGGTAGCAATTTTTCCATCTACTATGTTCACCAGCCAAGCATCATGGAAGACTCGAATGGTCTCACCATCACCCACCCTCCAACTTGCTCCTCTACTAATCAGAGTTCTTGACCAAAGAATACTTTTCCAAGCAAAAGATCCGGAGGTCGATTTTGCTTCAAATATAGAACAATTGGGGAAGTACTTTGCCTCAAATATATATATGTGTGTGTGTGTGTGTGTGTGTATCTAATACCCCATTTTGAAAATTCTCCATAAAGTTTGGATATCAAGTTTCCAAACTAATTAGGAGAATGCATCACCTTACAAAAGTTGGATGTTTGATATACACAATACTATAAATTCTTGGACGTGAGGTGTCAAAGCATCCAAATGATGGATATCTAGGATACATGCTTCAAGAAATCATTTGAAATATTTGGATATCAAGTTTCCAATCTCTTACATGCAAGGTATTCCAAACCTCCAATAAATGGGAATATCTAATAAACGCACCTCTAGAAATCCTTTAGAAGATTTAGATATCAAGTTTTCAAACTAATTAGAAGTTTGTATCACCTTAACAAATGTGTTAGAAGCATATGGTTAAATGATTAAATTTACTATATCCTAATAGCTTAACCTTTTTGGACAATTGGTAATTTAACATGGTATCAAAGCACGAGATCCTGAGTTCGATCCTTCTCTCCTCCATTCTACTTCCCATTTAAATTCCCACGTGTTAGGCCTCACATATTAAAAGTTAGTGTCGGCCCACACGTGAGGGGAAATATTAGAAGTATATGGTTAAATGATTAAATTTACCATATCTCAATAGTTTAAACTTTTGAAATAATCGGTAATTTAACAAAATGATGGATGTTTGTGTACTAGAAATCTTTTGGATGTAAGGTATCTAAACCTTTAAATAGTAGCTATCTAAAATAAACACTTCTAGGAATCCTTTGGATTGTTTGTATATCAAGTGTTCGTTTGTAAACAGTTTATCTAGCTTTATGTTGAAAGTGTGCTAAAGTATACTTATTCTTCAATAATATGAGAACAAATGAAGTTTTAAAAAGTTGTATATGAAAACTAGAAACTAAAAACTAAGCAAATAAGTCCAAGTCAAACAGACACTAAGTTTCCGAACTATTGGATGTGAGGTATCCAAACCTCAAAATATCGGATATATAAGGTGCTATTTGGTTTGTATTGGTGTATATTCATTTTCACTTTTCATTTTTTGTACTCAATTTTTATTCCCAACTCATTTTATGTTTCGCACAACCTTTTTGGTCTACCTTTTCTTTGTTTTCAAGTTGTATTTTTCAATTAAATATTCAACATAACACCCACACTAACGATAAAACCAAATCCATCAGTGTCCACATCTATCACCATCACATGTTCAATTCCCCATCACAATTGATCAAAACCCAACTCCATTACCACACCACCACCAAATATGTACCTACAGAGGAAGAGAAAGAGAAAGAGAGAGAGAAACAATCACACCCATTTGCCCCCACCAAACACCATCACCAACATATCCTCTCATCGGTATACCTAATCATATGCAAATGGATTCAAAACCCACAATATTATCACTAGACCCAAACCTAAATCAAAACCAACCATACCATCACCACAACCATAACCACAACCACAATCACACTCATACCCAAAACCCATACTACCGTCATCATAGTCACACCCACCACCAAACCCTAATTAGCTTAATGCAAATTAATATATATATATATATATATATATAATCAATAACTTCGTTTAGTGTGAAGAGAGAAGAGAGCAGCTAATTTTTCCTGGGGGAGAGAGAGAGAGAGAAAGGTCTTACCAAGTAGAGAGAGTATTTGACAGTGTGGTTATTGGTATCGAGACAAAAGAGGGGGGAATAGTAAAGATTCGAAGGGGTGTGGAGAGAGAAAACTTCGTTGTTATGTTGGGCAAGGGGGAAGAGAGAGAGCTGTTGGGAGTAATAAGGAAAGGACGAGTGTGTGGTCCCACAAACTTTGTTTTATACACACACACACACACACACACAAAAGTGTCATTGTATTCATTTTTTGTATCCAAACTCACATTTTTGGATACTAAAAAAGAAAATTGAGTACCAAAAAAAAAAAAAAAAACTAGTTTTTTAATGGTAAGTCACGCATAAAACTAGAAATGAAAACAAAATACATTATTTTTTTCTTTGAACCAAATAGCTTCAAGGATACACAATTTTGGAAACCCTCTAGAAAGTTTGGATATTGAGTTTCCAAACTAATTAGGAGATTGTATCACCTTACCGAATTGTGGATTTTTGATATACACAATATTGGAACTCTCTTAGATGTGGGGTATTCAAACCTCTAAAATCTAAATAGAGGATATCTAAGATACGCACTTTAAGAAATCCTCTAAAAGGTCTGGATATTATGTTGTCGGGGGGCGAAAACGTTTTTCCTTCTGACAAATAAGATTTGTGTTGGGTTGGGGGCCTAAACCGAAACTCGACGATAAGCTCGAGGCACAACCCAAAGGCTATCGGTGAAGATCCAAAGAACTCACTTTATTTTATGCCTTGGGTTTAGGTTGAGACTGACAATAATGGCCTATAAACAATTCCTACAGCAGACACGTCAACATGATTAAAATGCATACTGTAAGAAATAGTCCAGCAGTAAAATGTGTCTGTAGAAAATAGCCCAGCGGTAAAATGTTTCTGTAGAAAAAATAGACCAACGGTAAAATGTCCCAGTAGTAAAGTGAGACAAAATAGAATAAACCTCTAGCTGTTAGCTATTTCATAGATTAAGAAACTATCCAGATTTTCAAACTCATCATCCATTGGCTCTGGAGAAGAGTCTTCTAAGACAACAATATGAGGAAAAAATTATATAGTGACCGTTACATCATAGCCTTCAATATTAAATGAGTAAATGAATATTATGGGCTCCATTATAACAAGTAATGAGAAAAACTTAGTATGAGATGAAGGGAGAGAGAGAGATTCCAGCTAGCATATCAAGATCATTATGATGCCAAGACATGCTAGTGAATATAGTATAAGTAGTGAGTAATGAGGGACATTTCAGGTAGTATGAGTAGTGAGAGAGAGTGTGTATAGTAAAGTTGCTAGAGTTTTCTGCTGGGAACAGAAAAGTGTTTATGAATAGGGGTATGAGGAGTGTCTGTGAGCTAGGAGCTAGAGAACTTAGTTTCTAAGCTTTAAACTAAGAGCTCATAATTTTGCCAGAGCTTAGAGAAGGTTTAGACAAAGAAGTTAAGGAAGAACTCTTTTCTATTAGTGTGTCTCTCAGTGCATCTTGATCCCCCCCTTAAGGATTAGTGGAGAGTTCCATTTATAGTTGAGTTTGAGGGGGTAATTAGCAAATAATCTCTGCTAAATCTTCCTTAATCTTCAGAAAATTCTTAAAGAATTGTTCCTAGGATTTTGGCCAGGAGTAGTAAGCTCAGCTTTAGGATGTTTTTGCTGTTTTGGGTAATAACAACTAGGATTCTAGCCTTAAATGCTTATTTGGTCTTAGCTGATGGGATTAAAGCATGTATTAGGCTAATGATCTTGATTTTGCTGCTGCTAGAATCAAAGTTCCCTAGGGCAGATTATATCCCCCCAAGTTAGGTGTCAATCTTGGAGCCCTATGCTGGAAACACTGCTGGAATCCCTTTAGTGCCCTCCAAACCACATTTCCCTAAGCTTCCCCATTTGGGTTCATGTGCTTGGTCCATGAATCAGAAAGTACACGTTTTTGGCATGATAATGAACTAATTTCATGTTATTCTAGAAGCTTTCATGGCCTGGTTATGGTTGCCTTTGTTCTTTGACTGAATGGGTTAGAGAAGGAAGGAGATATAGTTGGCTAAAACTTCCCAACTTTTTGTCATGTCATCTCAGCTTTATCTCATATGAGAAATTATGCAATTCAGCTTGGCAAGGAAGGGTTTAACCCCTGTTGGACACGTGTCCCTCTTCTGATCTGATTGGACATGCTGTAACTGATGGTGATGGGCTCTAGCTATCAAAGTTTGACTGGACAGCTCACGTGAGCTTCAGCTGCTGGGATTTTGTATATGAGCTGGGTTGGCTCAACTGAGCTTTGAGCTTCCTTAGGCTTAGTCATCCCTACAAAAATGGTTTTGCCATGGGTAATATACATGGGCTTTTGTAGTTAGTTGATTATGGAAAAATAAGTATAGTTCCCATAAATTTTGTTGAAAGAAATATTCTTGAGAGGTGAGTAATTTATATTTCCCATGAGTTAGGGACTTTAGTATATATTTTGCCGAGAAATAGTTTTGGGCTTTAAGCTTAATGTAATTGTTTTTACCAAAATAGTATTTTGGGCTTTTATAAACGGTTGCCAAAATAGATTTGGGCTTTGTAAAGTAGTAGGAACATGGTACTTGGGTTTTATAAAATAGGTGCCAAATTAGTATTTGGGCTTTGTAAAATAGGTGTCAAAATAAGTATTTGGACTTTGTAAAATATGTGTCAAATTAGTATTTGAGCTTTGTAAAATGGGTGCCAAAATAGCATTTGGGCTTTGTAGGATTTTGTAAAAATATTGCCGTGTAGCAACGGACTTAGTAAGAATGTCGTGTAACAACAGGTTTTAGAGGTGCCATATCGTAACGGGCTTTTAGAGTGCCGTGTCGTAACAACTTTTAGAGGTGTCGTATCGTAACGAGCTTTAAAGGTGCCGTATTGTAACGGGCTTTTAGAGTGCCGTGTTGTAACGGGTTTTAGAGGTGCCGTTTAACAATTGGCTTTAGAGGTGCTATATCGTAACTGGTTTTAGAGGTGCCGTATTGTAAAGGGCTTTTAGATTGTTGTGTCGTAATGGGCTTTAGGGGTACTGTGTAGCAACAAGCTTTAGAGGTGCCATGTCGTAACGAGTTTTTAGAGTGCCATGTCCTAATGGGCTTTAGAGTTGCCATGTAGCAACAAGCTTTTAGAGTGTCGTGTCGTAATGGGCTTTAGAGGTGCTGTGTCATAACGGGCTTTAAAGGTGCCGTGTAGCAATGGGCTTTAGAGGGGGTTTTGTTGGGCTTTTTGGATTTTCCCACAAGGTAAATGTTTTTGGGTTTTTTTTGTGGAGATAGTATAATTTTGTGGCCTAATTTTGGTAGTAATATGATGGGTATTTTTGTGAAAACCTAAGTTGGAAAATATGTGGGTAATATGTGTGAGATGACGCAAGATAATTTATGGGGCTTATATAGGGAATATTTGTGAATGCTCAAGTTGGGTAATAATTAGGAAATATTTGTGAGAGCCCAATAACATAGAGCATATTTGAGTAATAGGTGGAAAATATTTATGCGGGCTTAAAATAGTTCATGGGCTTATGTGGGTATTTTGTGAGTGGGCTAATGAAATTAAGGTCTGAAAATTTGTACCTCAACACATGTTTCCAAACTAATTAAGGGATTGTATTACATTACCAAATGGTAAATGTATATCACATTACCAAATGGTGAATATTTGATATTCACAATAATAGAAATCTCTTGCATGTAAGGTATTCAAACCTCTAAATAGTGGATATCTAAGATACACCAAAATTTTTTCTTTTTTGGCTGAATAATCATTATTCTTCAATTCTCTAGAAGGTTTGAATAGCATGTTTCCAAACTAATTAAGAGATTGTATGAACTTTCTAAATGATGGATGTTTGATGTGAGTGTCCAAAGTCCAAAACATCTAAACAGTTAATTAGAAAAAAAGTCTAAACAGGGGATATCAATATACATAGGAAAAATGGACATTTGCCCATAATTTACAAATTATATAACAAAATACCCCTGTTTTGAAACGAATTAAACAGTTAATCAAAAAAAAAAAAAAAAGTCTAAACAAGGGATATCAAGATACATGGGAAAAATTAACATTTGCCCATAATTTACAAATTATACAGCAAAATACCCCTATTTTGAAATGAAGTAGCAAAATGCCCTTATTTTTTAAACTCGATTTTAACAAAATCAAGTTCTGTGTAAAACTCGATGGAAGGCCTCAGTTTGGCTCCCAAGCCCAAAGGCTGGATGAACTTAGGCCCAAAAAGCTTAATACAATGAATTTGTAGATAGTGGATTGGAAAATTAGGCCCTGATTAGCTAAAACAACAATTAAAGTGGATCTTGATGACAAGGAAACAAAGAAAAAATGGTTTTACGCAAAGAAAATGGTCTTCAGCACGATCCGAGAATAATAATTCTAATATAGTTTTCTTTGAACTTGATTACAAGTTCAGTTCTTATTACTACAGTGTTTTTCTCTCAAATCTCCGATCCCCTTTCTCTCAGGGCCTTTCTTCTATTTTATATTATATTTTCCCTTTCATTTCTGCCCTCTACATGTAAATTAGATTGTTGATGTTGATCTTTGTCACATCAGCACATTCCTAAACTCTTTGGGGAGTAGTTGTAAGGCTGAAAACTACTGTTCAGGTATCACTTACTCATTAATGCGGCTAGAGAGTTGGTTGTAGAGTATTCAATGTGGTGGTAACAGTTTTTCCTTAGATATTTCCCAGCTCCCACTTGTCATGTACATCCACAATGCATATCCTTATCAATAGAACTTCCTAGAACGTTACTCTAGGTTACAGAACACACTTTCTGACCTCTGCTTCATTTAGCTAAGGAGATATTCCTCCTCAGCCTACCTCCCCTAGCCTTCACAGTCATAACTTGCTCGTGAAGTTTAAAATCTTACGTCTTCCTTATTGTTGATCTGTCCTCGGACCACTAAGCTTCCTCGAACAAGGCCCAAGGCCTAATATATATTTTTTGGCCCCTTATCCCTACACTCGATATGCTCAAAATTGAGTTCTATGTATATTTTTAAATGGAACTCGACATTAGCAATGTCGAGTTTCACTTAAATTTTCAAAAAAATTTAAGTAGTAAAATATGCATAAAATTTGACATTGCTAATTTTGAGTTCCATCTATAACTTGATTTTGTTAAAACTGAGTTTTAAAAATAGAGACATTTTGCTAAATAGTTTCAAAACAGAGGGCATTTTGTTGCATAGTTCGTAAATTCGGGACAAATACCCATTTTTCCCCAAGATACATACCTCCAAAAATCATTGGAATGTCTTTTGACAAATTTGATTACTTTCTTTGCTCATGTGACCGGGAATGTGTAATCTAAATAAACAATAAAATTTTATTTATTATTTCATCAAAGTCACATAATAATAAATTACTAAATTTTAAAGCAAATTAGGTAATAATTCCGAGACTTTCCTATAATAATTATTATCTATAGATTTTATACTTTCTATACTACTATTTATAAAAAGTTTCCCTTGTTTGGATTCCTCAATTTTGATGCCTCAAATACCCCCAATCTATTCTCTTACACGTTTTTCAACTAACAGGATAAATATGTAAATACAAAAAAGAAAAAAGAAAAAAGAAGCCAGTTGAATTCCTCTTTCCATGTTTTACTCTTAAAAAAGTGCTTATGGTTTTAACATGCCAATAATGTTTCCCACTTTTTCAATTTTCAAATTCCTTTTTTTTTCCTCTTTCACAACTGATTATATTTAATTTTCACTTCTCATGTTTTACTCCTAAAAAAATGCTTTAATTTATTTTGTTTTTTCATGTGAGCCTTTTACTGCAAAAAAAATAAATAAAGACTATTAGATTTAAAAAAAAAAAAACTACTTATAGTTATCCTCATCCATGATTTCACCCATGTACAAATTTAAAGATTAAACTCCCCATATCATCAACCAGTTTTAGCACTTAGTAATCTTGTAGTTACAATTCTATCTTAGGGCTGGTCATCCTTATCCTCACGTCCCATCTTTAATGCTAATTAAAAAAATTAAAAAAAAAAAAAAAAAAACCCAACCTTGCTATGTTAAGAGCTAGAGAGGACTATGATCAAAGCAACAAATTAGAAAAAAGGCAGCGATGAAGTGCCAAAAAAAAAAAGTGCCACCATTCAAAATAGAATTTAAAAGGCAGGTACTCTAATCTCTCTCTATATTTTTTATTGATGATGATACCGAAAAAACCACCAGTGAACCACACATACTCGCACGTTCAAAATGCAACCTGCACAACACGAGAAAGGAGAAAGACCTAAATAGAAAGCACCAGTGTAATGCCGGCCAAATACCCTCCGAAGGTCAAGTTAGAATCTTTTACAACTCCATAGTGCTAAAGAGGGTCAATTATGCGTACCTTGATTTTTGAGGGTATCTGGGTTTTATAGTAGTCGAATGTTGACCTCTTTTCCTTGGAGTCGAAGTCCTTTCCCTATAGGAATCCTTTTTTTAGAAATCCTAAACGTGATGGACAAGTCTTTTCCTTATAGAGAAGATCTTCATCAATATACGTAACCTTTAGAATCCTCCTCTCATTTGGATTCTGTTTCCCTTAGGATTCTATGGTGTGTGCTGCAAGTATTCCAATTTAGGGTCTCCGTCTAACCCATGGCCAGTCAATCCGTTATCCGTTCATTACGGATATGTCCTCAACAGGTCTTGCACACAATAGGCTCGTCTATTTTACGGCCCATTAACAGTGAACAGCCCAGCCCACTAGGCTAGGATCCATCGCCATTAATTTTTCCCTCTTCAGTTGCCCCCTCATCCCATGGGTCCGTCATATATAAGCAAACGAACCTATAGGGTGACAGTTCAAAGTCTCAGGCCAACGGCCATGATACATAACTCCGTGAGCTTACGTACGTACCCTGACAAGTTATCAGGAACTCATTTATGACTTGTGACTCATGTCACTCTTTTAATGGTTGTTGTCTTAGAACGAGTTGTCGTTTCGTCTTCTGTGCACCTCTTCTATAAATATCACCCTCTCCTTCTCTCATTTTTCTACTTTCTGCTGAAATATATTGTCAAAGCACGTCCTTCACTCCTGTCAGAGACACATCCGTTCAGCTCCTGTACCCGTCGTCTGCTTCTTCGTTTGTTCATTCTTTAACTTGGTAAGTAATCTTTTATCCGTCTTCTTTTTAATTCTCATTTATCTTCTGGTATTATATATTTTTTCCTTAGACTTTATGCCCTCGTCACTCTTTCCAAACCCGTCAGAGTCTTAGGTTTTGTCATTACATGTAGGCCATGTCTAGTGCGTCAAGTAATCAGTCGGTCGTCTATGACGAGGCGGACTACGAAGAGGTATACCCGTTAGGTCACAAAGACCAAGATTATCTAAGCGAGGATAGGAGTCCGTCTTCATCTTCCCCGTCCTTAACAAATGAGGATATGAAGATGGTTGAGATAGAGGAGAGTTCCGTTGATGATGAAGATCAAATAGTTAGATCCGTCGTGGGAGCTAATGGACTTAGGGAGTTCATCATGCTTCCAGAATGGATGGTGAATGCCTATACATCCACCATTAAGGAACCATATTTTAATACCCTTAAGGCCTATTACCAAATCCTCGACTACATCCCCATCTGTCTGCCCTATAAGTCAGAAAAATGTTATTATGAAGGAGTAGACGGTATCGGAGTGTACGAACAGATGCTCAAGGTAGGCCTCAGGTTTCCTCTGAGCTCCTTGAACCATGAACTCCTTAAATACCTAGGCTTATCCGTTAGCCAGATATCCCCGAATGCCTGGAAGGTCTTTATAGCAATAGAGGTCCTGTACGAAGCAATGACAAACGGTAGAAGAAGGTTGACGGTATGGGAATTCCTCCACTGTTACCGTCCAGACAAAATAGACAAATCAAGGGGGATATATAGTTTTGTTCCTAGGAGCCCCATCTTGAAAGTGATATACGAAACCTCAGACTCTAATAGAGACTGAAAGAGCCACTATTTTTTCATTGAGGGCGACAGTTGGATGTGCCATCTAGGAGAAATGGATCACATGCCCGTCGACAAGATTTAGGGCGTATTAAACCCGTCTGGTATGAACCTGTCATATAACAATTATTCTAAGTTTATTTAATACTCATTGTGTTTTGAACGTCTGTCTTCTTTTGTACAGTCCGACGATGCCCACAAGTCACTCTCGAGGAGTTCAGCTTCCTTGAGAAATTTTTTGCTAAGTCCAAACCAGAGGAACGAACTTGGGCCAAACTCGTCAACCTCAACACCATCCATTGGTACTGTGACGAGCCCGAGCCAACTCCAATGGTAATTAAGTACGAAAAGCGCACCCGTCAACGTAAGTCCGTCGTTCTTCCTTGTTCAAATTGATTTTTTTTTTAACACCCGTCTACCTCTTCAGAGATGGACGACACTAAAAGGAGAGCAGCTATCAGATTACAAGCTGCCAAAAACAAACAGGCTAGTGTGGACCCTATGGGGACGGGCTCTAGCAAGCAACCAATTAAAAGGAAGCAACCGTCAAAGGGTGACCGTGCACCCAAAAAAGCCCAAGGTTCCTTTGGAACCTGTCGTTGGCTTGATGGTTGGGGGGGCTAAGACGATCACCTCTGTTAAACATGGGGCCGATAAGGGCCTAATGATCGTTCCGTCCTCAAGCCAAAAGAAACACTCGTTCTACTCCGCGAGGACTCCAAATACGCCCTTGAGAGGCTTTCGTCCATCATAACTACCGAGAACTATGAGGACTTGGTTAACCACTCGACGGAGGTGATGGGAGAGACGGCCATTTTTAGCATCACTGAAGTAACTCATCCGTCATCATATTGTCCGTCCTCTCCCTTTTTTTTTTTTCTTTTTTTTTTTTCTTTTTTTAATTTTATGTTTTCTTCCAGGCCATGATTATGATGAAGGGGATGATGGGACGGTATCTCAACCATGAGACGACCTTAGACTGTGTTTGTGAGAAGGCCAAGGTGACGGAGGACGAGCTGCTCGAGTTGAAGACCTAGAAGGTCGTCCAAGAGCAGAAACTTAAGATGGCTGAAACAGTTAGGGATGAATGCATCAAGCTAACGGAGGACCTGAAGAAAGCTCTGGAGGAAAAAGACAAGGAAATCTGTCAAGCCAAGGAGGTCGCGATACAGGAGTATCGTGATTCCAACGCCCTAATTTTAGAGTTTAGCCTTTCATATAACGACGGCTTTGACGATGCCATTCGTCAGGTGAAGGCCTTGAATTCAGAGCTGGACTTGTCAACCGTCACCATTAATGCCCCAGAGCAAACATCCGTCCAACCTACCCAATCAAACGATACAGACGATCTTTTTGGTGAGGACCTCCCTATCGGTGAAGCTCCTGTTGACCAGACGGTAGTTGAAAGTGATCCTAAGGATGATCAGGCTCTTCATACCGAGGAAAAAGATACTCCTGTTGCAAATTAATAATTTGTAATAATTTAGTTTTTTTTATTTTATTTTATGTAAGAATATTTGGAGAACAATATGTTACTACTCCGTCGTATGCTTTTGGATCATGTAAACATCTTCCCTTCACAGGCTCTTATTATTATTATTATTATTATTATTATTTTACCTGACCTTGTTTCTATTTTGACTCAATCCGTTCACTTGTTTGATATTTTGTTCGTGGAATTTCGTCCACTTTGTGGATATATGCGTCCATTTTATGGTCCGTCCACTTTGTAGATTTAGAACATTCATCCTTTGGGGATGGCCCGTCCACTTTGTGGACCTTATTTATTGTGGAAACAGTTACTCGTCTACTTTTGGACATAGTGTTTTCATCTTCATGGGATGATCCATCCACTTGGTGGATCTTTATTTATTTCCGTCCATTTTTGAATTTAGGTTTTCATCCTTTTGGGATGATCCGTCCACATTGTGGATTTAGTTATACCGGTCCTCTTTTGGACTTATTATTGTTCATCCTCTTGGGATGACCCGTCCATCTTGTGGACTTAGTTATACTTGTCCACTTTTAGACTTAGAACTTTCATCCTCTTGGGATGATCTGTTCATCTTATGGACTTAGTTATACCCATCCACTTTTAGACTTAGAACTGTTCATTATCTTGGGATGATCCGTCCATCTTGTGGACTTAGTTATACCCGTCCAATTTTAGACTTAGAACTTTTCATCCTCTTGGGATGATCCGTCCATCTTGTGGACTTAGTTATATTTGTCCATTTTTGAACTTTGGGGGGATGACCCGTCCTTCTTGTGGACCTATGCCCGTCCACTTTTGGACTTAGAGTAATCATCCTCTTGAGATGATCCGTCCATTTTGTAGACTTGTTTATATCCATTCGTTCATGGACTTTGTAAATTCATCCCCTTGGGATGGTTCGTCCGCTCTATATTATTGGACTTTGTAAATTCATCCCCTCGGGATGGATCGTCCACTCTGTGAACTTAGTTTATATCCGTCTATTATTGGACTTTGTAAATTCATCCCCTTGGGATGGTCCATCCACTTTGTGGACTTAGTTTATACTCGTCCAATATTGGATTTGACAAATTAAGTAAGAAAAACACAGTTGTGTCTGAATATTTCTCTTATTGAAAGAAAAACCATGTAGAAATAATACTGCCCCATTGGGCTTAAAAGGCACTTGTAGAAAGAATTGTTTGAAGTAAAAACTAGCAATAGCAAAAACTAAATAATAGAAAAAATTATTTGAAGTAAAAACTAATAAAACTCAATAATAAACTGGAAACTAGGGAATGTCGATGCTCTTCATGTCATCTCTACTGGTAGTATCTTCGTAGGTGCTCCGTGTTCCATGGGTGCTGCAGCTTTTGTCCGTCCAGAGTTTCCAGGTGGTAGGTCCCTCTCCTTTGCCATGATGAGATCCTGTATGGTCATTCCCAGTTGGGGTCGAGCTTTCCTTGTGAAGGATCTTTAGCAGCTCTCGACCTGAAAGTCTCTATGTCTGACATTGGAGTTGTAGTATTTTGACATGAGGTTCTGGTATCGCGCCAACCTCTGCTCTACTGTAGCCCAGACCTCGTCTACCAAGTCTAGCTGAAACCGCAAGGCCTCTTCGTTCTTATCCTCATTGTAGTTCTCCACCCGATAACTCATAAGCCCTACCTTCGCTGGAATGACAGCCTCACTTCCGTATGCTAGTCTAAACGGTGTTTCTCCAGTGGGTGTTCTTGCCGTAGTATGATATCCCATAAGATGCTCGGTAGTTCGTCAGGCCAGATGCCCTTAGCCCCCTCGAGTCGGGTCTTGATGATCTTGAGTAAGGACCGGTTCGTGACTTCGACTTGCCCATTGGCCTGTGGGTGTGCGAGCGATGAGTAGTGATTCCTAATACCCAACTCCGAATAGAAGTCCTTGAATGCACTGTTGTCGAATTGCTTTCCGTTGTCGGAGACGAGCACTCTGGGTATCCCGTACCTGCATATGATATTTCTCCATACAAAACTTCAGATGTTCTTTTCCGTGATAGTGGCTAGGGCCTCCGCCTCCACCCACTTAGTGAAGTAGTCGATACCAACTACCAGAAATTTTAGCTGCCTTGCTGCCATCAGGAAGGGGCCCATGATGTCTAATCCCCATTGGGCGAATGGCCAAAGGGCCGTCATGGGTGTTAGTTCCTCAGTTGGTTGCCTGATCAGATTACTGAACCTCTGACATTTGTTGCAAGTCTTGACGTAAGTTTGTGCGTCCTTTCGCATTGTCGGCCAATAGTACCCTGCTCAGATCAATTTGTGCACTAAGGATCGTGCCCTTAAATGGTTTCCACAGATAGCCTTATGGACTTCTCTCATTACGTAATCTACTCTCGTGACCTAAACACCTTAGGTATGGTTGTGAGAATCCCCTTTTGTATAAGACATCATTTATCAGCATAAATCGTGAGGCTTGGACTTTCAATTTCCTGGCTACATCTTTTTTGTCTGGTAGTGTGCCCGTCTTCAGGTATGCTATTAATGGCGTAGTCCAATTGTTCTTAAAATTCACCTTCTGCACTTTTGTTCCGTCATCAATAATTGAGGAAACTTGGACAAACGACAATACTTGATCGAGGACTAGCATAAATTCTGCCGAGGTTGCTTTTGCCAACCGGTCGGCACATTCATTCTCCTCCCTTGGGATTTGAACAAATCTGACTTCGAGGCTGCTAATCCGATTCTTGACTTTTTCTAGGTACTTCTTCATCCTTTCATTTTTGCACTCGTAGACGCCATTAATCTGGCTTGTTATTACTTGGGAATCGCAATGTACGACCATGGTTTCAGCACCTGCTGCCTTCACGAGGTCTAATCCTACCACCAATGCTTCATACTCGGCCTCGTTGTTGGTTGTTGGGAAGTCCAGTCGAATCATGCACTCAATTTTATCTCCGTCAGGGGTTTGGATCACCACACCAGCACCTCAAACTTGCCTGTTTAAAGATCCGTCCGTGTGGATGCTCCATTATCTGAGGCCGTCTGCCCCCTTGCCTTCTAATTGAGTATATTCAGCGATAAAGTCTGCCACAGTTTGCCCCTTTATTGCGATTTGCGGGCGATACTATATATCAAACTCGCTCAGCTCTATTGCCCACAGAGCCATTCGTCCGGTAGCCTTAGGGCTGCTCATGGCTCTTTTTAGTGGCTGATCTGTCAAGACTATGATGGTATGGGCCTAGAAGTACAGTTTGAGTTTTCGGGTTGCAGTTACCAGTGCGAAGGCCAACTTCTCCATTTGGGGGTACCTCTCTTCTGCCCTTCGGAAACCCCTACTTATAAAATAGACGGGTCATTGAGATCCTTCCTCTTCTCTTACTAAGGCCGCGCTGACCGCCGCTTACGAAATAGCTAAATAGAAGTAGAGTTCTTCCTCTAGTTTAGACGGGCTGAGCAATGGTAGGGAGGCAAGGTATTTCTTTAGGTCTTCAAATGCCTTCTGGCACTCGTCCGTTCATTCGAACGATTTTCTCAAGGTGCGGAAGAATGGTAGACATTTGTCCGTCGCTTTAGAGACGAACCTGTTTAAGGCTGCAATTTTGCCATTCAGGCTTTGCACCTCTTTCGCTGTCCTTAGTGGTTCTAACTCCATGATAGCCCGTATCTTCTCTGGGTTGACCTCTATACCTCTTTGGGATACCATAAATCCTAAGAATTTCCCTGTCGTTACTCCGAACACGCACTTGCTTGGATTTAGCTTTGTCTTGTATGACCGAAGGGTGTCGAACGTCTCTTGGAGGTCGTCTAGGTGGTCATTTTCTCGCAGGCTTTTTACCAATATGTCATCAATGTAAACTTATACGTTCCTCCCAATCTGGTGCGTGAACATTTTGTTCATTAGTCTTTGGTACGTCGCCCCCGTGTTCTTGAGTCCGAATGGCATCACCTTGTTGCAGAAAAGTCCTTGGCTGGTGACGAAGGAAGTTTTCTCTTAATCAGCTTCCTTCATCTTGATTTGATTGTAGCCCGAAAAGGCATCCATGAAACTTAGGAGCTAGTGTCTAGCCGTTGAGTCTACTAGAGTATCTATCCGAGGGAGGGGGTAGTTGTCCTTCGGGCATGCCCTGTTAAGGTCCGTGAAATTGACGCACATTCACCACTTTTCGTTAGCCTTTTTGACCATGACTACGTTCTCCAACCAGTCTGGGTAATATAATTCTCGAATGAAATCCGCTTCTAGTAGTTTCCTGACCTCTTCTGCTATCACTCTATCTCGTTCCTGAGTGAACACTTGCTTTTTCTGTCGGACAGGTGAGGATCTTGTGAACCATGATTGAGGGATCAATCTCGGGTATGTCCTCGTGGCTCCACGCGAATACGTCTTGGTTTATCCTGAGGAATGCTACGAGGGCTTGACGTATTGGCTGGCTAGCCAGTGTCCCCATCCTTGTCGTCCGTTCAGGCCTTGATTCATCGAGTGCTATCTCTTCCAATTCTTCAACCGGCTCTGCTATGGTCCGTTGCTCTTCTATACATATGGTCTGGTGGTGATCTTTCATTTCTAGCATGGCAATGTAGCATTCACGGGCGGCCACCTGATTTCCTCGCAACTCCTCAATCCCATAATCTGTAGAGAACTTGATCATCAGGTGGTATGTTGATATTGCCGCTTTCCACAAGTTAAGTGTGGGTCGTTCGAGAATACCATTGTAGGCGGACGAGCAATCGACCACAAGGAATGTTACATCATTCGTGATTTGCTGAGGATAATCGCCTACCATCACCGAGAGTGTGATCGAGCCTAACGGGAATACCCTTGTTCCTCCAAAACCGACCAGCGGAGCATTCGTTGGTATCAATCACGTTCTGTCAATCCCCAATTGCTGGAATGCTGGATAGTATAGGATGTCAGCTGAGCTGCCGTTGTCGATCAACACTCGGTGAACATTGTAGTCCCCCACACGTATGCTGACAACTAGTGAGTCGTCATGAGGGTGGTGAAGTCTTCTCGCATCTTCTTCGGAGAACCCAATGATGGGGCTTTCCCTACGTGCTGTTTTAGGTACAGAGCCCGTTTGCTGGACGTTCTGGACCATCCTAAGGTACGTCTTTCGAGCTTTTTTGGAGGAGCCAGTAGCCGCCGTTCCCCCTACAATCATCCTTATGTCTTTGATGGGGGGTCTAGGACACTTATTATCTCGTCGGGAGGCCTGCTTTTGAGGATTTGGACCCACTCTCTCCTTGCTTACGAATTTCTGCAACTTCCCTTGTCTAATAAGGGCCTCAATCTGTTGCTTTAAGTCATAGCAATTGGCCGTGTCACGACCGTGATCACTATGGAAGCGGCAATACTTGTCTCTAGGTCTCTTATTTGGATCACTCTTTAACTTCCCTGGAAACGTCAATGCCCCTTTGTCCTTGATCTGCATCAGGACTTGGTCTATAGGCGCGTTCAGTGGTGTGAAGCCCTTCTTGGGGTTTAGGGCATCTTTCGTCCCTTCTGTCTTCTGTCCTTGGTCTCTTCTGCCCTTGGTCTTGTCATTCATCTCCCTATCGCTCTCTCTTCCTGGGTTTTTCTTCCTGAGCCAGTAGTGCGTCTTCAGCATTCATGTACTTAGTGGCTCTGTTAAGTACTTCTGACATGGTCTTCGAGTCGTTTTTGTATAGTGAGAACAAAAACTTACCATTTCGCAGCCCGTTTGTGAAGGTTGTTACCAATATCTTGTCGTCGGCTTCATCAATTGAAGTGCTTCCTTATTGAAGCAGGTTATGTAGGATCTCAGCGTTTCGTCCTTTCTTTGCCTGATGCTCATCAAGCATGCCGTGGACTTTTTGTACTGATGTCCCCTGATAAAGTGCGAAGTAAACTGAGTGCTTAGTTCCTTGAAAGTGCTAATGGAGTTCGGTGTCAGTCGACTGAACCATATCCTTACGGGGCCCTTTAGCGTTGTAGGGAAGGCCCTGCACATAATTTCATCTACTACCCCTTGAAGGTGCATCAAGGTCTTAAAGTTTTCCAAGTGGTCTAGAGGGTCCTTGACCCCGTCGTAACTTTCTATCTGCGGCATGCAGAACTTATGTGGTAGGGGAAAGGAATTGACGGGGGCGGTGAATGGAGAGTTGGTCCGGTTAACTAGGTCGTCTAGATCGCTGGACACTTGTCCTTTCAGGGCGTTCATCATGACCTCCATCTATTCCTTCATTGCCTATATCTCCACGATGATAGGAGGTGGAGCCGTATCCATGAAGGATGAGAGGCTCATGTTTTGCCATTCTAGCATACTTGGGGCATTGCTGCCTTCAAGCCCTTCTCGATCTCTTCGCATGGCACTGGTACCTTCCTGGTCCTCCCTCTGATTGTTTGGTGTTGCGTTTTTCTGGTGTAGCTGCTTTTCTAGGTCATGGTTTTGTTTGGTGAGACGCTCCACAGTTGCGGTAAGAGTTCGGACCTTCTCTTGAGGGCAATTGTGGGTGGTTCCTTTCCTTGGATGTCGTTGGTGGTTGCCATCGAGCGAGTAAGCACCATGTAACTCTTTTGTCTCAGGGATAAAGCAATGACTAATTACTCGTTCCTTCCCACAGACGGTGCCAACTGATGATACCGAAAAAACCACCAGTGAGCCACACTTACTCGCACGTTCAAAATGCAACCTGCACAACACAAGAAAGGAGAAAGACCTAAATAGAGAGCATCGGTGTGGTGCCGGCCAAATACCCTCCGAAGGTCAAGTTAGAATCTTTTACAACTCCAAAGTGCTAAAGAGGGTCAATTATGCGTACCTTGATTTTGTGAGGGTATCTGGGTTTTATAGTAGTCGAATGTTGACTTCTTTTCCTTCGAGTCGAAGTCCTTTCCCTATAGGAATCCTTTTTTGAGAAATCCTAAACGTGATGGACAAGTCTTTTCCTTATAGAGAAGATCTTCATCAATATATGTAACCTCTGGAATCCTCCTCGCATTAGGATTCTGTTTCCCTTAGGATTCTATGGTGTGTGCCGCAAGTATTCCTATTTAGGGTCTCCATCTAACCCATGGCCAGTCAATCCGTCATCCGTTCATTCCGGATACGTCCTCAACAGGTCTTGCACACAATAGGTTTGTCTATTTTACAGCCCATTAACAGTGAACAGCCCAGCCCACTAGGCTAGGATTAGGGGTGTCCAGACCCGACCCACACCCGCCGGACAGACCAAACCGCCTGATCTCCACCCGATTTCAGCCCGAACCGACGCTCCTGTCAGTCAGTTACGGGTTGTCGCGCCCAAGACCTGACGCCGGCGGGTCGAGTGGCGGTTTTCTTCTCCAAAACCCGAGCCACTCGACCCGACCGATGTTCTATACAAAAAATGTAGAATCCGGCAACGTCGAGCTTAGATTTGAGGAGATCCGGCGAGGTCGAGCTTAGATTCGAGGAGATCCGGCCAAGTTCCATCAATTTTTAGCCAAAAAATGCAGAATCTGGCGAGAAAATGCAGAATCCAGCGAATATTTCCAGAATTTGGTGAGATTTCCAGGTTCCAGCGACTTTTTTTTTTCCAAATTTTGATGCTTTCTTTATTCTGGTGACCCGCCCGACCCGACCGACGTTCACCTCACCCGAAACTGACTCGACCGATGCTTCTGGCGGGTCGAGTCCGGGTTCCTCCACCCTTCACCCGACGCCGGCGGGTCGAGTCCGGGTTGGGTCCAAAACTGACCCGGCCCGACCTGTGGACAGCCCTAGCTAGGATCCATCGCTATTAATTTTTCCCTCTTCAATTGACATTTGAGTTTTTTGTGTTGTGATCCCCAATTTTGGTTTTTATGGGTTGTAATTTATTTATTTATTTAAATTTGGTGCTGTGTAGGCGGGAATTTATTAACAAAGATCTGATATAATATTTTAACTATATGCTAAGCATCCCTATCTCTCTTTCATGTTCTTTTTAAAATTTTTTGTTTTTTGTTTACTGGGTTCTGTTTGCCAAAATATTCCAAGACCATGATAGCATTTCTTCTACATGCCTAGAACTTTATTACGCCCAAATCTTTTAATTTATTTTTTTCTTTTTCTTTTTCTTTTTAGATTTTAGAATTTCTTATATAATTCTATTAGCAAATTATAGCATGTTAATTTTGTTGGTTGGTTTTCTGTATTTTGTGGAAGATTTGCACAAACAAGGCCTTCTGGTATTGGAGCAATATCTTTACACTCAATTAAGTGAGGATCAACATGTTGAGAATTGATGTTCATGACCATGTCTAACTTATTCTTTGAAATTTTTTTTCCTTTACATTTTAGATTTTAGAATTTCTTATACAATTTCATTAGCAAATTATGGCACCAAAAAACTGTGAATGGGAATATGTCTAAGATCTTACAAATCAAAGTGGATTTCAAATTCATGTATAGTACGAGTGGTATTTTAAAAGGCATGCTTTGATCTCCCACACCAAAAAAAAAAAAAAAAATCCCTTATTGATGTTGAAATCATTAATGACAAGTTTTACAAAAAAAAAAAAAAAAAAAAAAAAAAATTTTTTTTGATAAATATTTTAGTTGAAGTTGAGTCTTAATTTTGTATCGTATTAATCATGACACTAATACAAAGTATTGTTACTTGAATGGTAAATGCTTTGTTGGCTTTAAAGTGGTCAAAAAATTATGAATATTTTAATAGTCATGTTTACATAATTCTTTTAAGTTGTTGGGATTAATTATACACTAATTTTTGGTAATTTTTTTATTTATAAATCAAGTAAAGGTAGGAAGAGATGAATCCATTGACAAAAGTTTGTTCTTTTTGTATCTTATCATTAAAATTACAATTTGTATATTAATGGAAAAAATTTAAGATAAAGAAAGTATTGACATTTAAAAAATAGAAAATTCTCTAAACATGCACAAAAGAGCTATTATGTACATTGTAGCTTATTTATGTTATTGGGCATAAGCATTAGTTTGAGGAGCATTCAAATTGGGTAGTGTTTCTAAAACTAATTTTCTAATGATATAAACAATTTGACAATCACATTAGAAGACAGTAGCCTTTTTGCACATTCTTGCAGACTCTTCTTTTTATTTTTACTTTTCTCTAAGGGACTATTTTTCATTTATCATAATTTAGGACCATTCATTTTTCAATCATGAAAATATCTAGGGATGTGATTAGATTTATGTATTTCCAAATGTGTTTATATTATGTGCTACATGTCATCACACTCCTAGGGATTTTTGTGACTGAAAAATACATCAACCTTGAAAATTTTTTTCCTTTTAAAAAAAAAATGAAGAGTTTCTGAGCACGCGCAGCATGTGTGCAAAGACACTAAAGGTGTGATGAAAATTATGACATTAAACCAAAAAAACCTAGGGGCGTGATGAAAAATTATTTCACCTGCAAATGCATAATACTCATCACATTCTTTGATTTTTTTGTAATTGAAAAATGTAGTAATTCCAAATTATAATGAATGTTCTAAATTAATCCTTATCCAAAAAATAGAAGAGTAGCACATACGTACTCAGAGGCTAGTACTATTTTAGGGGCTTTTCCTGTTTGAGATTCTCAATTTAGATGCCCGAAATACCCTTAAATTTATATATTTTTAAGACTTAAATCATAGAGATAGATATGTAAAATTAGTAATTTAAAAACTCCTAATTTTTAGTTAAATTAAAAAAAAAAGGTCATGCTAACTAGTGTCTTTACGGCATTGGCTAAAAATCTATTTTATGAAAGTTTTGACACTACTTTTATGGAAATGAAAAAAAGCTGGCAAAACATTAATTTTTTTTTCCTATAAAAATTTTATTTAAATAGATTATTAACTAATACTCTAATGATATTTGTTAGCATTTCAAAAAAAAAAAGTTTTTTATTCTATCTCCACATTTTTCTATCACATTAGTTGTTAGTATTAATACAATTTATTTTTTGAAAAATATATAAGAAATAAAACTGTTTTTTTTTTTTTCCACAAACTTTTTTTTATCACTAAATTATTATTTTTTTCTATCTCCATATTTCCCTCTCATACTAATATAATTCTTTCTTAAAATAAAAAATAAAAATAAAACTGTCAGGTAAAATGTGTAAATCTAAAAATTAAAATTAAAAAAAAGAAAAAGAAAAAAAAGAGGTATCCATGCACACGCAAACTAGGGTAGTTATTCATTTATTATTTTCCGAATAAGCAACAAAGTCAAAGCTGATCTTATCTTCTGATCTTCGCTAAAAAAAAAGAAAAATAAAAAGGAAATTGATATCGTTTCCCCCGTCCGATTCTCGGATTGGTATCTCAACACATCAGCTTGATGGCTGAATCTTCCGGGTTTGATCCTCAGCTTGCTCTTTCTCACAAATTCCCCGAGGTACTTGATCCCTTTTCTCGCACTCCTAACTTTTTAGCTTAACTCCTGTTTCTGCGTAATTCAACTAAGATTAGGGGTTATTTTCGGCTTGCCTAATAGAAGCAGATTATAGAACTTACAAGCTTTTGTGGCATCTGTTTTACTGTAAGAATAAGAAAGTACACGATCTACACATTAACGCCCCGTTTTTTTAAGCGGAAAACATTTTTCCTGCGTTTGCTGATATTTGGTACAGTGGAAAACGCAAGTCAAAGGAAAAGACGAGCAATAGAGAGCGGAAAACGTTTTCCGCTTACAAATTTAATTGTTTGGTGGCAAATGTTATCTAGTTTGTTTTCAAGGTCGCAACCAAACATAGGAAATGAGTCATTTTACTATGTTTCTTAGTTGGAGTAATGGTTTCATTAAATTCAACCACGTGGTTGCATTGACCGATGGACAACATGGTTCAATTTAAGTGTCCAATCATTGGAAAAGATTACGTTATTTTTGTTGTATTGGTTGAATTCAATTGAGCAACCTATTGACCAACCTAAGATACTGTATCTAAGTTTACCATTTAAAATATTCTCCACCCCTCATATATTTATTCAAGATGGAAAAAAAAAAAAACCACAGTTTAGATTATAAAGAAACTTGGGCACAGTAATGCTTATACAGTCTCAATTTCTAACACTAGGCATGACAAATAATTTACAAATTACATTTATATTATCTTTTGTATATCAATTTAACTTTTGTTGATTTTTTATTTTTATTTGTTTGTTTGTGGAAGTTTGTTTATTTTTATATTAGTTAACATTGGGTAGCACTCTTATGAACCAAAGGTCACTAGTTCAAATCTCACTTTTCCCCTCACCTTGGGACCAAAAACTTACTTATAAAAAAAGAAAAGAAAAGAAAAGAAAAAATTGGACAACTCAACATTTTTGGAATTAATTTTGTTTTCAAGCTTTGTTTTGGAGTTTATTTATCTAATATTTATTTTATTTTGTTGCACATGTGGGGGACGGACTGCAGACGACGTACACCTATACCGAAAGGTGAAGTTTTAACTGTTACAGAGTGTTTGTGATGTTTTACTTGCTTCGAATTGTAGTTTGTGGGACTAATGATGTATATGCACTTAATAGCATATGATATTAACAGTTTATCTCTTTGAAAGCAGAGATTCAGTGCTCTATGCACTGGGTGTTGGAGCATGCGCACGGGATGCTGTGGATGATGATGAGCTTAAATATGTCTACCATGCAAATGGAGAACAATTTCTGCAGGTATTGTTAAATTCCAGGAAATTATTATTGAAATAAAAAAGTGCTTCGGTATTGTTTGCCTGTTATATGTTTGGATGTTATTATTATTATTTTTGTTTTTTTTGACATTAGAAAAGGGTGATATTCATGTCTTTATCATAAATGGATTAGGTTTCTAAGTCATGAAATTTTTTGTTTGTATATACTTCTTATATATATATATACTTTTTATAGGTCTTGCCAACATTCGCTGCTCTATTTTCACTTGCATCAATGCCAAATGGTTTCAATTTGCCAGGGTTAGAGTAAGTACCAATCAGATCAGAGAAAGGCTAAGGGTTTCTTTACATATTTATATGTAAATTTTATTTTGAATGATTTAGTATTCTATCCCATCTCCAAAATCTTACTCTAGGTGTGAATTTATACTGCTTTTCTGGATTGTAATATCCCTTGTATGGATTTTATTGTTTTCAGCATATGCAGGGATAACTAATGGACATTTCTGGTTTCTTTCTACCAGATATGATCAACGTCTTCTGTTGCATGGGCAACAATACATAGAATTATATCGGCCATTTCCTTCAAGTGGTTGTGTAAGACTTCTGACTAGAACCTATTAATGATACTTCATGATTTGCCCAAATGCATAATACTTTCAGCTTCCTTGTCCCCAGTTTCATGTGAATGAGTCTAGAATTTCTTTAATGTTGGTCTTACCACCATTTTGGAACATCTGGTCTAAATAGGGTTTTATAATTTATAGCAGAGCAATTGCTTTAAAATAAAGAAGAAGAAAAAGATTAAGAAGAGAGGCTACACAACTTAGTATGCTTATTTTTTACAAACTATCAACTTAGTATGCTATGTATGCTCAATTGGAAAGAATTTGATTTCCATCAATTATTGTATTATATTATGTTGTGTGACTCCTTGGGGAAAGGAAAGAGAGAGGGGAAGGGAGAGACAAGACTCTT